>NW_023644098.1:0-37997 GCF_015228065.2 Penaeus monodon | reverse complement strand
TTCCCATTTTTTGAAATATAAAGGGAATAAACGTCTTTCACAAAAATTGTAGAGCAAACCAGAATCCAACATTATTTCAGCTCGTTTTTTGAAAAATCCCTTTACATAAATTATACACCTTTTTGGGTTTTTAAGTTCCGACTAAAAAACAAAGTCACTTTACTGGTGCTTATTTTTTTTATAATTTCTAGGTTTTTTCGGACACTGGGGCCTTTGTGACCACCTTACCCATTCAGGGGGCAAATCGGTTCCTATCTTTTCGTTACATTATCTTCTTTGCTAAAAATCCTCGCGTCGACCGCGAAAGTTAGCGCACCCGTATCGGCCCCGCAGCCTCGCCATTTCGGTACTTTTTTTTTTAATATTTCCCTTTAAAAAACCCTGAAATAAATTTTTAAAAAATCTGTTCTCTGACCATGAAATCGAAAAAAGAATTATAATCCTTTCAAATCACTCAGGAAATCCATCTGTCAAAATATTTTCCTCCATTCAAACTACCTTTGAATGTAAATTTTTTTCCCCCCACATTTACTCCCCCTAAAACAAACTCTGTCCCTAGGGCATCCACTAAAACTCTGAGTAAGCCTCTTTCATCTTCTCGTATCTTTCACCGTCTCGCGGTAACGATACGTATATTTTTTTCCCTTTATGTAGACGCAAACCGTTAAAATCCTGGAATGCTATCTACTCTCTTGGTCAAGTAAAAGGAGGAAATCGAAAATTATACTTTTGAAGAGACGTACTCTTATTTTCGGCATTAGAGTGAAAACTGGGCCTAGCGAGTTCGTGAGAGGCGTTTAAATCGTTTTCTTCTAATTCTAATTCTATTTTTTTTTATCTCTGTTCAAAAGCTCCTCCTCGCTTTTTCGTCTCTTGCTTCTCATGTTCTAATAATTTTAAATAACTTCCGGGTTTAAAAACCAGCCTCAGCTTCTCTCAAAATATCAGTTACTGCTTCATGTTAAGTTTCAACAAACAAAAATAAGTGAGTAACCAAAGTTAACATCATGAAAATTATAAAATCCAAAAAAAACTAAAAGAACTCCCATACGTGACTCCGCAGCAAAATAAAAAGGCTATGATCACATTTTACGGGGGGCACGAGTTTTTTAGCGTCACTCAACCCTTACACGAAAACAAAGTAGGGGAAGCGAATTTAACGATTTCCCAAACATCGAACTATAGGAGCCGCGAAAAAAATTTTCTCTTTACACAGGAAAATACCTGTCCTATGTTAACAAAACATCACTTTGCCCTCACCTAAACTTCCCTTCTGCGCTGCCCTGTTTACAAGACCCCACCAGTACCCCAAACCACGAAAAAGTCTTTTCCCTTAAAAATATTACAATTATTAGACTCGTAATAAAAACCCCCCTTTTAATGAATGACATAACCAGAAATGAAACAATCAATGACGACCCATCCCACTCACTCCCCAGTTGTAAAGGATTTTTTTGTTTAGAATGATGTCTTCGTCTTTAAATTTGATTACTTTATCTAAATTATGCTCTTACTTTAAAATTAAATTGGGGTATAAAAATGTCACTATTACCATATAAAATTTTTACAAATATAAACAAAAAAAAAAAAAATCAATGAAAATATCCCCCCCCCGCGACCGTGTCAGGGGGTTTTTTTATTTTTTGTCGCTGCTCCGATTAACCTCGGGGCACTGAAGAAAAGTTTCGTGGCGCCTGGCGTCAGCAAAGCCATGAATATTCATAAAAAGACAAAATAAAAGAGAAAAAAAAACCAAAACAAATTTCAGTGCACGAAATATCAGCTATGCAAATTAGCGTATAAAATTAAAATCCTTTTTCTACCACGGGCGGGGGTCACAGTTTCCTCGAAAAGTGGTATATCGATTATCTAGCAGAGTAAGACCGGGTGGGGTTCCTAGGCGCATGCGCATTACAATAAGGGGTCGGGGAACTTGCTTTTTAACAAAAAAAATAAACTGTAAATTACATCCTTAAATAGTATAAAAAAAAATTTTTTCCATATTTTGTATACAAAAAATCGGGTTACTAGGGTCTTCATTACCCAATATCACAGCATAACAACTTAATTTATACATTGGTAAATATTGCTCCCAGTGGTCTTTGTTCTATGCAAACATGTATTAACATAAAAGGATGACCGGGGCTGTTTAAACCTGAAAGGACCTGGCAAAACTGACGCAGCTGGCTGTAGGGGAGGACGGGGAAAACCCAAAGGACGCGTTGGGTGCTGTTTCCTTGAAAACCCTCGTGTGTGCCCTTGTGACCTGATAAACGTTGTGTTGCCCCCTGTTATAAGCTGTACTGCAGTGTGACATGCTTGTCCCCCCTTTTTTGTCCCATAGAAAATGTACGGAAAATAACTTGTGTAATAAAGGAAACTTCATTCTGTTTTTTATTTCGTGCCCCCCTCGCCACTTGGCGTTTCCCCTCGGGGTGTCTGGGCGCTGGGGTGCTCGGCCCTCTTGGAGCTGTTCAGTGTTCCGCCCCTTATATAACCCCCGTCTCCCCTAGCCTCCCTTGTTTTTGGGGGCAGAGGAGACGCCCCCCCGGGCGTAAAAAAATGGTGTCAGGGTGGGTTTGTGATATTTGTCAGTGAATTGCCGATTTATCATGTGTCCAAAATGGCGACCAGAGGGAAGGGGGCTATACTTGAGGCGGCACGAGTGAGGTAAAGCCGGCCGATGGACTGTCACTCCCCTCTGGCCGATATGAGGGAGGGAAAATGGCAAAAAGGGCGAAAGAGCGGGCACAGAGGGCCCCAACAGGCCACCACTCGTCGAGATGCGGAAAGGGAAAGGGCGGGGAACATTTTTCTGCCACTTGTTGAGGTGTACAGAAAATCTTGCTCTGGAAGAGGGAAACTCAGAGTAAAAACCGAAAAAGGCCTGCCAGTGTGAAGAGTAACTGATGGAGGGTGCCTTTGAAGGGCGAGTTCAGGGCCTGAGGGGGGAATGAAGGGGAAAGGCGGCGTCACGAGGTAGTAAGTTGCAAGCAGAAAGGCAGACGGGGTTTTCGGAAACGATCCCAGAGTGTCAATTTCGGGGGTCTCCTGGGGTCCGTGGCGGGAAAAACACCCGGGCCCCTCGCAGCGTCGTTTTGGAGCCATTTTTCCGCAAAGGCTGGGGACCCATGGGAACCCGCCCCGGGGTATGGGTGGGGGAAACTCGGACCCGGTCAAACCCCCTCTTTTTCCTCCCTCACCCCCTTCCCCCCCCCCGGGGTGTTTTTTTCACGGCAGCGTTCTCCCCCCCTGCAGCCCCTGGGCCTCCAGACTTCTGTAAAGCGAAACCGCTGATACACGGGAAGGGGTGGCCGGGGAGGCTATGTCGCCCAATTTAAAATGCTGGCACTGCTGGAAGGAGGTCGTATCCTGGGGCTGCGGAGAGATTTTGTGGTCCGGGCCCCGATTTCTTTGTTGATGTTTTTCCAGGACCCAGCTGCAAATCTACGTCAAGCAGGCACACCCTGAGGATTTCAGGTGGCGCTGGCGAGGGTTTTGGGAGTTCGAGGCCTTCCTAAAGGCAACCAGGGGCCTAGGGCCGTCTCAGCCCCGCCGTGACCTCCGGGGGGGGAAGGCTAAGTGGAGAAGGTACATTAGGAAGGTGAGCCCAAAAATTTCCAGGCTTTTGTGGGGCTGCGAGAGGTAGGGCACAGCGTACCCCGGTGTGGGAGGGACGGAGAACACCCCTCCAACCGGAAACGGATTCTGATGCCTTCCAGCAGTGCTGCAAGGCTGTGGCGGTATGGTCACCTCCAGTGCTTTCCTAGGGCAAATGAAGTGGTACAGGCAAAAAACTCGGACGGGGCGAAAAAGGGGGCCCCAAAACCCCAGCCTCCTCGGTTTCCCTCGAAGTTCCGTCGAACCAGCACGTGCGTGGGGGGTCAGTAAGGGAACCCATGCGCCTGAACAGGGACACTGGGTGAGAAGACCCTAGTGGGCCTGATAGTTGGCCACTAGCACTTCCAGACGCACCACAGAGCTGTGTGGTTCAGGGGGGCATTGTTTGCACTAAAGGGGCCAGTGGGGGCTCGTATTGGCTGGCAGCCGGTGCAGCGGCTCCGGGTATGTGGCCCTGGAAGCACTGCTTGCGGGGCCCTTGACTCCTGACGCAAAAGGCGTGTGTCGACCTTGGACGGAACTGTGGGGTGCCGGGTGAAGATGTGCCCTTGCTTAAAGGGGTTGGGCTGTGAAAGGGTATTCGGCTAACGACGCACCTTCCCCCAGGACATGTCTAGAATCCGGTGTCGACTGCAAGAGTGATGCTGGAGTAGAGGGCCTCGTGAGCCCCTTCAAAAAAAAATGCGCTGGCTGAGGGGGTAGCGGTTGGGGGGAGCCTTGTTGGGCCAGGGGAGGGGTTTTTTTACATGTTAGTAGCTAACTTCTCCCATAAAGGCCCAGAAGGTGCCAGCTGGGTTTCAAAGCTGGGGACTTTTTTGAGGGAATGGAGCACCGGGAAAAGTCTCGGGAGCAAGGGGTTGGTTGGGGTGAGGCCGTTTTCCCCGACTTTCCCCGAGGACTTGGCGCCCCGACTGTGGCGTTACCCTAGGCCAGGAAAACTACTCCTGGGCCATTGTGAAAAAAAGATGACGTTAGCCCCATAGCGGCAGAGGACGTGGCAGACCTGACCGAATGAGGACGAGCATTTTGGGCGGTGAGGGGATCAACGACGTCTAGCGACCCTGAGCCCCCCGGTTTGGGGCAAAATCCCTCTGGGGGCCACTGCCAATCTAAAAAGCCGCCCCCCACATCCTCCGAGCGGGAACCCAGCAAAAGCGAAAAAAAACCCCACTGGGTGAAGATTTTTTGTTTTTTTGAGAAATGTTTTCAATTGCGGTTTTTTTGTTTTAAAGATTTTTTTTTGTTCCTGAACTAATTTATGCTTTCTGCTTGAAGGGGGGTGTGCTACGCCGTGGGTCTTTGTCTTATGCGAAACATGTGTTTAAAAATTAAAAGGATGCCTGGGGGCATGTGTTAACATGAAGGCCTGGCAAACATGACGCACTGGCTTGGTGGGGAGCGGAGGAACAAGCCGGAGACGCAGTTGGTACACTCCTGTGAAGCCTCGTGTGTGCCCTTTTTGGGCCTGATAAAAGTTGTGTTGCCCGTTAAAGCTGTATCGGGCATGTGACTGCTGGTGTCCCCCCTGTTTGTGCCTTAGAAAATTACGGGTAAATAACTTGTGTAAATAAAGGAAAAACCGTCATTTTTGTTTATTTCGTGCCCTGCCTCGCACTGGCGTTTTTCCCCTCGTGGGGTTTTTGGGACGCTGTGGTCTCGGGGCCTTTGGGCGTTTCAGTGTTCACGACCCGTATTAAAAACCCCCGGGTTGCCTGCCTGCCTTTTTTTTGGTGGCAAGAGAGAGGCTAACAAAATTTATATTATTTAATTTTTTATTAATTTTTTTATTATCATTATTCATTTGCTAATTGCAAAAACTTATACCCGTAAATTATAAAAACTACGATAATAATTAAGATAATGATCTAAAAAATTTTTATGAAATCGTTATTTTTTGTTATCTTATTATTTAATATCTTTTTTTATCATTATTATTATTTTAAGTACAATTGCAAAAAAATAATTGTAACTACAAAAATGTAATAATAATATAAAAAGATGATAAAAAACTGCAATAAATTTATAAAATGATAATAATGTGATAAAGAAGATGATAACGTAAGAATGAAAAAAATGGTAACAAAATAAACGAGTCCATTTATAATAAAAAAGGGAAAAAAAGGGAAAAAAAGGGGGCGAAATCTCTAAAGTAGCCATTTGGGGGAAATATGCCCAAAATCCCGGGGTTTTCGATTTCAAAGTTGATTTTGGCCCGTTATTGGGTAATAATGATAACAAATTTTTAGGTTTATTTAAACATGACAAAAATGATGAAAAAATGAGAAAAATGGGAAACTTGATACTTTCTATTTTTTTATTATTATTTTATTTTTTTATTATTTTATCATTTCATCTTTATTGTTTTATTGTTTTTTTCAAATTATTATTATTATTTTATTATTATTATTTCATTATTATTATTATTACTATTATTTTTTATTATTATTACATTATTATTTTTCTTTATTTTTGTTATTATTATTATCATTATTTTTTTATTTTTATTATTATTTAATTATTATTATTTTTTTATTATTATATTTTAAAATTTTTATTACTTTTAGTATTAGTTCCAAAAAAATAATTTTTTACTGTAAAATAGATTGATAATAAAGATAATATAATAAAATTTCTTATGATATTGTTTTTGATATTATTATTTTTTTATTATTAAATTTTATTATTTTATTTTTTTTATTTTTTATTATTGTTATTATTATTATTTTATTATTATTATTATTTTATTTTAAAATTTTTAATAAATAATTTTTTATTATTTATTTTTATTACTTTTATTATTATTGTAAAGACGGGGATCCCACCTTTTCCTTTCCCGCTCTGGGGAGTCACTTTCAGTTACCATCGCCGCTGTCTTTCCCCCACATCTTTGTTATTCTTTTACATTTTTTTCTAATTTTTATTTTTTTTCCCGGATTTGGGAAATTTTTGGATTCTTTAAGTTAAAACCCTTTTGGGTCCGGTTTTCTCTGGTTTTATTTTTTTTATTTCATTCATGATATTATTATTTCATTTTATAAAATACTCCCTTTCTATTTTAGTGAGAAACCAAAATTTTTATTGTTATTTTATGAAAAGTTGCTATGTCTTACGTTTTTATGATTGTAAAGATGTAGCCGTGACGTCACGGCATTGGTAACGCTATTTTCCCCCGAAATAAAAAGTCGTGCCCCCTTGGGCCCGAAAAATTATTTTCTCTCACCCCCCATTTTGATACTGACTATAGCCGCCTTTAGAAAAAACGGATTCCCCCCGGTACTTTAGGGACAAAAGTTTCTGTGCCCTGACAGTTGTTATTTATCTTTTGGAGTGGCTAATTATTTATATAATGATAACATGAAGGGGGGGATCGAAATTTTTTATATTACCCCCAATTTTTTGTACCACCTTTTTATATCCTTTTTTTGTGTTTTTTTTACCACCTGATTTTTTTTTAAAGCTTTTGTTTTTTTTTATTGGTTTTCTTTTGGGGAAAGCCCTCTGAAACGAACCCCACTCACGTATTTCTAGAATTCCTCCTTTGCCCCTACACTCCAGGGGTTTTTAGGGCTTTTAGGGGGGTATAAAAAATTTTATACTTAAAAATCCAAGGGATCCCCCCGGGGGGACAGAGCCTTACCCCACAAAAAATTTATTAATATCATTATTGTTATTATTATCCTTATTATTATTATTTTTATTTTTATTATTTTTATTATTTTGTTGTTTTTGTTGTTGTTGTTTTTTGTTTTGTTTTTTTTTTATTTTATTTTTATTATTATTTTTTATTATTATTATTTTTATTATTATTATTATTATTATTATTAATTATATTATTATTTTTATTTTTTATCATTTTATTATTTTATTATCATTATTATTATCATTATTATTTTTATTTTTTATTATTTATTTTATATTATTATTTTAAAAAATAAAAATATAAAAATAATAATAATAATAAAAAAAAATAATATAATAATAAAATAATAACAAAAAATAATGATAATATAAAAATAATAATAAAATAATAAAAATAAATTATTATTATTAATTTTTTATTCTAGTATTTTACATAAATTAACTCTAAAAATAAAAATAATAATAATAAATGTTTATTATTATTATTAATTTTTTATTTTTTACCTTTTTTATTAGTATTATATATAAAAATAACTTTAATAATAAAAATAAAATAATTTAATTTATTATCATTATTATTTTCTTATTATTAATATTATTATTATTATTTATTATTATTATTATTATTACTATTAGTATTATTATGAGATTATTATTACCTTTATTTAATTATATTATACCAAAAAGTCTAACTATAATAATAATAATCATAGTAATAATAATAGTCTTATAATATTGTTATTAATATATTATATTGTTATTTTATCATTATTGCCATTTTTATTATTAGTATAATTTGCAATATATATATCCATACTCATATATTATAACTATATAAATCGTTTTATTAATTGTCATATTCTGTTATTAACTATTATTGTTTCTTGTTGTTTATTAGTAGAATTAAAGAAATAAATATATTATGACTGTAATAGTTGCAATAATAAGGAAAATAATGATCTAATTGGCATAATGATTGAGATAAAGATCATATAATAATTATCGTTATCACATCTCATCATTGTTAATCAATCATTATTATGATCTGTATCTCATTATTGTAATTATGATCATTATTTAATCATTCTTAACTTGCAACTATTACAGTTATAAATATATTTTTCTTTAATTATACTATAACAACAAGAACATAATATTAAACAGTATTATAACAATAATAACGATTTATATGAGTTATAATATAATGTGTTATGTATATATATATTATTGCAGATTATACTAATACATAAAAATGACACTGAATGATAATAATAACAAATAATACTATTAATAACAATTTATAGACTATTATTATTATTAACTATTATAATTAATTATAGTTATGTAACAGAGCCTCTATACTGGTACTGAAAGTGCTGTAAGTGTGGTGGTGGTATGTTTAACTTCTCCCTGGTAATTCAGGTGCGGCAAGGCGGCATCCTTGCACCAACACTTTTCAAACAACTTTGTATGGACACTGGATAATGGGCATCAGAGCTACTAGCCAAAGTCAGTGCGAAGCAACACTAGGCAATATTAAGGTCTCTGACCCTTGACTTTGCCGACGATGTTGCTATCGCTATCTAGTCCTTGGGTCACTTGTGGCAGCTCTTGATGCATTTAGCAATGAGCGAAACCCATATGCCTATAAAGGTCCTCCTGGACCAGAGACCAAGATTCAGGCATTTTTTGGGGCTGTTTAGGGGAACCCGTTCAGTCATCCATGCTTGCGGCGACAGGTACGTTGAAGTTACAGAAAGCTTTTCCAATAACCTTTGGTAGCGTGTCCATATCTCTGGGCTTGTCAAACCAGGAAGTCAGTAGAATACGGATTGGTCTGGCAACATGATCACGAACTCGATCAACAAGAAGCGTTTGGAGATGTTGGTACCTATACAGAAGGACCCAAGTTGCGTGTCTTCAAGGCCTTGATACTGTGCCATTTTGCTCTATGAGAAGCGAAACTGGACGTTATCCGGAGTGTCTTGAGAGTCTCGTGCCTTGATGCCGTTTGTAGCAAGTCCCTTCTCCGGTCATGGGGTACAGTTGGCAGGACCATGTGTCCACCGGCGGTTACACCGTGAGACTGCATCGGACCTGTCACTGTGCATAATCCGGGGATCGCCAACTCAGGATAATATGAGCCACCTAGCTCGTCTCCCTGTGGACACCCTGCTCATCAGGTTTGTGTCTCTGCGAGACAACCTGGTGAGGAAACCCGTGGGTACGTCCTAGGAGATCATGGCTGGCAGCTCTAATAGACCTGTCGGATGAATTAGAGATGGGCCCGTGTGCCTGCCTGGAGACATCGTCCTCAGGGATCCTCGTGGCTGGAAGAGAGGGGTGGATGCGGCCCATGCGCCCCCGTGCGGCGTTTTAGCCTCTTGATGATGATGTCTGTAAATAGAGGTGGAAAAGGATGGGCATTTAAAAACCAAACACTTTGGCCTGTTGTTATTGGAGCCTTTCCTTGTAAAGAAAGATCTGATAAGTGTCCTTGAACCCAATATCGGAGTAAATTCCAAAGTTAGGAAGAATCCAATATGTTTTTAAAACAGTACAGCGCAATGTTCTCAGAACAATACTGCCCTATCGATCCTAAAATAATATATTGTTCGTGAGATTGACTTTCACTAATCTTTTAATCTGTAATTGTTCGTGCATATTTTTGCTGGTGTTTCCATTACATCAAACTTCATTACTCTAGGTCGGTGCTCTGATTTAATTAGCATCTAAAGAAACTTTTTCCAAATAATAATAATAATGGGTAATAATGGATTACAATATAATAATTATTATTATTATAAATAAATAAAATAATATGATATAATACCGATAATAATGCTAATAATATGATGATATATAAAATGAATTAGTGATCCATTTATAATAAAAAATGTAAAACAAAGAAAATCCGAAAGTCGAAAATTTGCAAAACATCTAACGAAATATGTCCGTGTGCAGAGTCTAACGGCCAAATGCCTTTGTTTTCGACTTCAATCATGAGTTGGCAATTATATAAGGTCTAATAACGACAATAATGACATAATTCTATTAACTATGATTAGAACATGATAAAAATGATAGAGTAATGAATTTTCATAGAATTGCTATTATAATTATAATTTTCATAATATTGCAATAATAATACATAATCATGATAATAATAATGATTAATGGGTAATGATTAAGAAGAGTATTATTATTATTTGATTATTATCATTATTAGTATTATTATCATTATATTATCATTATTATTATTATTATCATTAGTCATTATCATTATCATTATTATTATTATCATTATCATTATCATTTATCAATTATATATTATTATTATGACTATTATTATTATTATTATTATTAACTATTTACTATGATCATTACTCAATCATTATTATCACTTTTATTAAATTTCTCATTATCAAAATTCTCATTATTCTCATTTTCATCTTATTATTGTTATGGATATCATATATATTCTGGATAATTTTATTATCAATATTGGCCAATTTTTGGTCGAGTCACATAAAGCTCTCATAAGGTTTATATTCCGCTAGATTTTCGCTTTTTCGACTTTTTTTCGTTGTTTTTCTTTTTTCCTGTTTTATTAAAAATGAAACGACGATTATTGTTTATTAATCATCAGTTTATTTTTATCTTCCCTATCTCCACTATTGCATTACTAATCATCATCATCATTATATCATGACTATCAATTATTGCAGTTACAATATTTTTTTTTGCAGTCATACTATAAGACAACTTGATAGGTAATAACTTATACCGGATTCCTGATGCCCGAGTCAACGCCTCTTGAGGTCGATGATAGGGCCCTGGCAAACAACCCACGACCAAAACTCACGGACGGCCGTTCTATCATTACTTCGAATCGTGCTATATACGTCTATCGTGGACTTGCCCAGGAGTATCCAGACTGCTCCGGTCTTGATGACTCAGTAGGTGTTGCGGGATCCGTTTCATAAGACTTTGGGCGAGAACCTTGCCTGGTAATGGCTGAGCATGTAATTACCACGGTTAGGTGCTACGATCCCAACGATCCCTTTCCCCCTTCCAGAGAGGGATGACCACGCCCCTCACAGGTCAGGGGGAATGGTACCTAGACTGCCTAAATGGCAGTCAGGACTTGTATGCGGCCCCGTGGCCATGGGTTCACGCCCCATCCCTTTAGCAGTTCAGGCAGTGGATATCACATATGCCTCAGTTTTCCCGAACTCTTCAGCTTGGAAATTGCCATCCTTTACCCTGTTAGGGTGGAGGTTCCTCGCTGAATGGTGGGTCCGGCACAGGCAGAACTGAGAGCATTGCTTCATCCAAGCTTAACTGTATGGAAGGGTCTACCTGTACAACTGTATCAAAATACTCATCCCAGCCCATACGTTTCCAGGAACGCCCAACATGATTCCGAGATAATACCGTCCCATCCGCTGATTGACGGCAGTCTCTGTGAGGAGGGCTTAGAGTTCATTTTTCTTCAGGCTTGGTAGACCAGATCGATAGTCATTTACCAAGAAATGGCCTTCGATCTCCTAGCAGAATTCCTGATGAACTGTTCCCTTGTCCATCTCAGCAGAGTCCGAGCCCTACGCAACCAGGTAGCGACGTAAGACCTGATTGCCATTCAGCCCGAGCCTTGCGACACGCTTCAGTGGCCCTCTTATGTCTCCCAGGAGATGGAATTCTGCCTTGCCCTTGGGGCGTACGCTAATGGACTCCTGAGCTGCTTCGAGTGTTACGGTCACTAAAGAAACTCCACAGAGCAACTGGGTCCGTCAGGTTTGTTGGGGTTTCTGTGAATTGTTCAGTAGACTGCCATGGTGAATCGCACGGGCACACTCCTCTCTCCCGTAGTCTGTCCAGGTGAAACACCTTATGTGGCCACTGGAAGGACGGGAAGTTTTTGAAGTGGACCCGCACCGGATAGCCACAACACCAACACCTATGTCAGTGGCCACAAACAGACTCGCACTCCGGAAACCCTGCAGTTCTGGATGATCTCTCCATCGCGTGGTAACAAAATGTGGTCGATCTCCTTGGCCCTTATACCCGTATCGCTTGTACTAAGTCCAGCGTCTGGTTGGCGCTGAGTACCAGGAGGCAGAGATTCCTCATTTTCTGGGCCTACGTCAAAGGTCCCGGAGAGGAGGCTTTCTCGCTGCTGGATCAGGCTCCCGACCGTGGGGTCCGACAGATTATCTCGTGCCAGTCTCGGTCACAGCCGGATACTCGCATTGAAGTTGCCACAGAATCAATGCGAATAATCTCGCTGGGGGGCAATCGCCTGCCCCAGATGCGAGTTTGGCGTAGAACGCCTCTTTACATCATTTTAAATATACATCGGTGGAAGTGTATACAGCAATAAGAGACATGAAGCAAAGCATGCTTCAGTCTCAGTGCCATATACGCCTCATAACTGGTGTCACCTCAACTAACGAGGGCTGAAGTCGACTGGAGCTGGCTATGGTTTACATCCTGGAGGTGGAGACCATCGCTGCAGCCCAACTATAGTAGGTGTAACCACCCACTACTGATCGTGCTGCTACCGGAGGTCTTCTCACCTCTGAGAAGGGCAGCCACCTCAACTCCCAGTCGCCTAAATTCCCCGGTGATAAGCACGGTAACCACTCATCCTGCCGCAGGACTGGGGGGGGATGTTCCAAGTCGCCTACCCGGAAACACGCCTGAGATTAAGTCCCTCGGGTGGTCAACTTCCGGGTGCACGCTAACCTCTGCCGCCCCCGCCGACACAGCCCAAATAAAGGTGGTCATCGCATGCCTGTGTAGCCGCCATCATAAGATCCGCCCCGTGGGTTCCGAGGGCTTTGACCCACAAGCTTCATCATGGTGGGCATGGCGCCTGCGGCGCAGAGCGGTGCGAGTAACTCTCGGTCCAATCATGCAACCCCGACATTTGCCCTGTCCAGTGGGACCCACAGCCTGCCTTAACTGCTGGGTGGGAGACAACACCCCTCCCCCCAGCATTTCATTCATTTGAGACACTTGCGCCAGAGGGATCTTTCCTTGTGGGGAGGAGGACTGGCAAGCCCACCTCCCCCGATCTAGCCCCATTAAACCCCAGGGTGGCTAGGGGGCAGGATGCCGAGTCGTGTCCACACCCGGTGGGCCATAGCTCCGTACCTCTGGGGGCTCCTGCTGCTCCGATATCCCCCACAGTTTTAGTCCTACCGGCAAGGTCCCAGTTACCCATGTTGGCCCGAGGGGCACTGCAGAAGTCTTGATGACGTAAGGCTGTGACCTGGCATTGGGAGACTTATGTCAAAAGCTGCTCCCTTTTGTCGTCACGAGCAGCCCAGTGGGTGGAACTGCAAGTGAGAAGGCATGCAAGCGCTTAACACTATCTAGCTACCACACCATCGCTTCACATCACATGCCGTGTGAAGCACCCACCCCATCTATTTTCCAGGTATTTATACTTACTTTGATATCTTCTCGACCACTTTCGCTGAGCGTTTTCTGTCTGAGGGATGCTCCATTCTATAACAGGCAGGTATTGGTTTTATTTTGTCCATTGATGACGATATCTGGGACGATTCGCCTGTATTAGTCATCTGTGTGAATTGTAAAGTCCCACAAGATTGTAGCATCTTTACCTTCATACGTTGGCTCTGTGGATGTGTTCATCCATTTATTTTTGCATTCCATTGACAAGTGCTTACAGAGCTTCCAATGCAGGTACATGTGGCCCACTCTGTCGTGGCGATTTTGTAACTCATCATTCGGTGTTACTATTGAGCAACCAACACATGGTTATTAATTCTTCACAAAACCTACACTTTGTGGGGTCAGTGCCATTGTGCAAGATAGCTGATTAGTTTCTGGTAAACAAACTTTGATTTTGGGCTGCAAGAATCAACCCCTCTGTTGCCCCTTTAATGCCAAAGGTATATGCAAGAGTGTAGATTGCTGTTAGTTCGTTCTTCGAGTTTAATTCCGTTTTCAGGATTGACCTTACTCTTCGGGAATGCAATTCTGTACAATTTTCTTCTTCATCTTCGATTGTTGTATAACCATCTCTTCGTTTACACCTCCTAGTTATTGTTAGATTTCTTGGCTGAATCTAATTGCTTTATTACAGTATCAACCACTTAACTCTATATTTGTCAGATGTAACTGTTTTCCTTGCTTAAAAGTTGCTTTTAAGCACACTTATCGATACAAACTCCATACTATTGTCATCACTAAACGCTTTTTGGCGTTTTCAACAACCCCTTCCAGTTCACCATCATTCTGGCGTAAAGTTTCAAAGTCAAAATCCTTTGATAGAAAGATGATTTTATCTCTTGTCCATGATCTTATATCCATACCCTTGTTTAAAGAATCTGGAGAGTGGGATAGAGTGCCATAATCAAAAATAAAAGACTGGAAACAAGAGTCGGCCTGGAGATTCCGTATCTGATGCGCATGCCGTTTGAAATTAGAATATCGTACACATGGATGAAGTACGATTCGTCTCGCCATAATGTCATTGCTGCTTCGAAGAAAAGTTTGATTAAGACAGGAGAGACTTTGAAAATTTCCTAAGGATTTTAAAT
Organism: Penaeus monodon; assembly: GCF_015228065.2. NCBI lineage: Eukaryota > Metazoa > Arthropoda > Malacostraca > Decapoda > Penaeidae > Penaeus > Penaeus monodon. The sequence continues at coordinate 23,163 of NW_023644098.1, read as the reverse complement.
CCAATAGTGTGGAACACTGTGCAAAGCTTTTTTATAATCGATCCAGGCAGTACTAAGATGTCTGTGTTTAGTGTTGAGCATTTTCGAGAATCATTTTATTATGAGCAGTTGATCTTTACATCCGTATAATCCTAACGACACCCCTTTTTGTTTCGTGGGGAAAATATTTTGTTCTTTGTCATATGCATGAAGTTTTTTTTTTCAGTTAAGAATTGAAGTAAGTACTAATAGGACGTTGATAAGCATGTAATAGTCTGTTAATTTTTGGGTTCTCTTTTTCGTTTACTTTTGGCCAAGTATGGAATGAGCACTAGCGACACGAAGTAATAATGACCCAAAAATTCTGTGACCACCCTTGTATACCTACACTTACTTGGTCTTTACGCATATGTTACTTATGTATACCTCATTTAATTTAGTCTTTAGCTGGTAAGAACATCAGTACTTATAATATATTTTTTTGAAAGAAATATTTTTATTTTCTTAGAAAGATGATACTTTTATTTTACTAATTTTGTATCAGGTCGATATATGTTTTTTAGATTATTTGCACTAAGATAAGGGAACAGTGTAAAATATTCGAGTTTAACCCTACAATTCAGTTTTTCTTTTTTTCCCTCACAATGCATTCTCTTTAATCAAAGGGTATACGCAGTTTTATATTTCAGTTTGCTTGTTATATTAAAGTTCCCATAATGATATTTTAATGAAGAATCAATAATGTATTAATTTTGTTTCTGGAGAAATTCATTTAAGTTCATGGTTCCGGTATGATGCATGTATGCTAGACGAACCATATGCTTTGTAATATATCTGATCTGATAGATGTTAAAATGTCAAGTAATAAAGTGTTGTAAACTTTGATATATAACCATAACCAAAGAAAGAGAGAGAACCATAATCTAAAAAAAAGACTGGATCGTGCAACCATTGCTTTGTGTGAAGCACTATTGAATAACTCCGGCGCCATGACAGTGAGACCCAAACATCAGTGGATGCTTGGGGGCCGTGGAAAATTGCTGTAGTATTTCCCAATGAAGTCTCTGCTTTTGGGGCATTAATTAAGGTGAGTTTCTAATCCAGAAAAGCAGGTTTTCAGCCTATTTTCTTTTCTGAAAATGATAACTAGAGATATTTCTATACTAGTCCGTCGCAATCCGTTTGCATCTACATCAGCGTAACAGAGAAATTTGACTTGTTGTCTGTTTAACTTGAGAAATAATTTTTTTAGGGTGAAGGGCGAGCCTAAGGCGATTTTTTTTTTTTTTTTTTGAACACAAAAGCAGAACACTCTTATTCAACTTTTTTTGATTCTCTGTGGGATTTAAATTTGCAAATAACTTTGGTACGAGTAAATCTTCGGCACAAAGTTCATAAAGAAAATCGTGTTGCCAAACATTATTGGCATTTGAATCAATTACCACCATATAGTGGTTAATTAGTTTGTTATGTTTACTTTAACTTTCCCCCGCGCAGGTGGGTCTCGGTGTCATGGCGCCCCACTAAGAGCCAATTTGGCCTTTCATAAAAACTTACTTGCGAAATAATAGGAACTCGATCCAGTCTTTTTTTGATCAGTGGATATACAGAGACAAGTGCCTGGTTCAATGCCCGAAAGAGCTAGTAGGTGACACGGGCACTTAGGGAATACCATTCAATGTTTATCTGTTATTACTGAGATTTAACCATTCAAGGAGTAAGAGTGTTTCTGAAAAGTTATAATAGAAATAAGTGCTATCTCTGACTACCACATGAGTTTCATAAAAATAATATAATGTATAAATATAAAAATAAAACTACTCAGATCGTCCTATAATGGCATGAATATACACAATTTTATTTGTTTGGCAAAAGAGTTTTATTGTGCCCACAAGAAATCATTTATATTGAATCATTTTATTTGTTTTATCATTCTAAAATAGAACAATTGTTTTTTTTTTTAGAAAGTTTTTTTTTTTTTTTGTTTTTTTTTTTTTTTTTTTTTTTTTTTTTTTTGACTCCTGTTTTTGTTGTTGCTTCATGAGAAGTCTTGGAGAGATCCCAAGCAGATGCCATCCTTAGGAATCCTCTGAACTGATACAGTGAAGATATGAAGAAAATTGAGAAAAGTTTTGTACAATTCCAAAGGAGGAAGACATAAGAGATGGACAGTCTTAATACAACCTATTGGATAAGTGGACATCTGTGTCAATTAAGGTTTTCTTGTACAAGTTTAATGATTTATAATTCACTATACAAGGAAGTGATCATTAGTAACCCTCTTATGATTATAGTTTATAGTGTGGGTTCAGCAAGAGTTGACTCAGGTAATGATACAGGAGAGCTCACACTTGACTTTTTTATAGTGCCCCCTCTAGATAAAAGCCCGATGGATTTTCCCATTAGAAAGAGAATAGTTGGCTTTGACCATAGAGAGAAAGGAGTGGGCGCAATACAATAGAAATAGTAGTTTCCCTTGACTAACATTTAGGTGTTAAGTTAGGTTTCTATCATAATTGAGTACAATTAATGCATTAATTTTGGCATGCAGCCGAAGAAAGAGTATTAAGCCAAAATTTTTGGGATCCTGTCAACCCCAGGCTGATTTCCATTTTATTGGGCCTTTTTTAGTGCAGCTTTGAATTTCTTTAGTAGTAATATCTTCCCATTCTTGTTCGAGAATATCCCTAGTGATATTCTCAAGTCTCGTAGTCCCTTCTGCATTTTCATTGAATTATATTTATTTTTTTCCCCAGATGTTCCAAAATTCCCGTACCTGTTTTCCTTCAGATGGTACAGCTTCCACAGAGATTGTTTCTTTTCGCTATTTCGCGGTAAACTTCTTCGCGTCGTCCTGACAACATTTTATATTCTGCCTGAAGAACTTTTTGGCGCTTGTCATATCTACGTACCTTTGTGCCTTACCTGGAGTTTTTTGCTTCTAGCTCTTCTTGAATCGTGTTGGTCTTTGTTCTTTTGGAAAGTATTTTGGATTTTCTAGTGTACTTTGTCTCGCGCTTTCCCCCGATTGCTTCCCATATCTTTTTGTAGTTCGTCTTATATAGAGATTTCCCTTTCTAAAGCTTTCTATTTCTTTTCTCAAATTTCATAGCCACTTAGCTTGCGAGGCTTTCTTTTTCGTTTCCTCTTCTTAACTAAAGCCACATTTGCTTGGAGGACTCTCCTCCCCGTGCTATATTAGTTCAATATTATTATATTATTATTGTTTATATTATTATTATTATTAATTATTCTTATCATTATTATTATTATTATTTATTATCATTATTCTCAATCAGTATCATCATTATTATCCTCATTATATCAAATTAATTGCGATTCATTATCATTATTATTCTATAAAAAAACAGTATCAATTTAATTATTGCCGCCATATATATTTTTGCAATTATACACATAATACAATAATAATATAATAGATAATAATCATAATGATAATAACCTAATAATAATAATAACATAAAAATGATTTTAATAATAATAATAACAACGAAAAAATGATTATAATTAATAATAATAACAATATTAATAAAAAAATTCACTATAATAACGATAACTATAACCATGTTTAGTTTTTATCTTTATTGTATTTCAGTTATAACAGGATTAATCTATTTCTTTGGCAATTAATTGCTAATAACAAATATTAATAAATGATAACAATACAATATTTAATTTACTATTATTATTATTTTTATTATTAATTGTTTAGCATTATTATTGTTGATTATCACGGTCATAATATATCTTTATCCAAATCAATATTAATACTACAGTGATAATAAATGAAGAATGATGATGATGATAATAATAATCATAATAACAATAATGTAATCACATAATAATCATTATTATAATCTAGTGTTTAATATTATTATTATTATTATTATTATTATTATTATTATCTATTATTATTATTATAGTTGATATCATAGTGTTAATTATATAATACTAATTTATATTAACTTAGATATCAATTAACTGTTCTTAGCTTTTATATAAGTTTTTATAATAATGTTATTATTATTATTAATAATAATAATAATAATATTATTATTATTATTATTATTAGATAATAATAATAATAATAATAATAATAACAATAATAATAATTATTATCATTATTATTATAATATTAGTGTTATTATTATTGTTATTATTATTATTATTATTATTATTATTATCATTGTTATTATCATTATTATTATTATTATCATTATTATTATTGGAATCATTCCCATTATTATCCAAAATATAATTATAATAGCAATTTTATCAAAATTTTCATTATTCTATTTTTTCATCATCATTAGTATCATCGATTAATAGAATTTAATTCATTATTATCGTTATTAGCCTAATGATTGCCAAATCATGACTGAAATCGAAAAAGGGCATTTTGGCGCAGACCTCTGAAAAGGCCATTTTCGCTAGATAATTTTGCCTACTGTTTTCGAACTTTTTGGGAATCATTTTTTTTTTTCTATTAGATAATGGCACTATCATTACATTGTTATTAGCAATCCATTTATATATCTCAGTATTCTCATTATTAATTATCATTATCATATTATTGCAATTATTGATCCTCATTATTATCATGATTAATCTGTTAATTATTGCTAGCCATGATATTTTTCTCGCAATATACTGATATAACAACATTAATTATGATAATACAATAAGAACAAAGATTTAAGAACGATATGATAATCATAATTTATTGTCATTGTTATCTTTTTATCGTCATTAGTACTACAATCATTACAGTATAATATATTTCTTGTCAATCACACTCCCACACACACATATGTACATGTATGTAATATATACACATATACGCGAGTTCTATATCTACGAAAATATTGCTTACCTTGCATACTACACCACTGGATCACGTACACTACACATACGCATACAACCTGCGGCTTTCCCTGCATACGCACTCCCTCTCGTGCAACAAATGTTTGAACATCGTCTCCACATGAGCGCACACACGCACTCCATTATAAGGTAGCTCCATGCTTATAATGCGCATAAAATGTGTAGGCCTTGCAAGCAGAGGAGTTGATGGGAAGGAGGCTGGTGACGTGAAAGAGGAGGATTTAGGGACGATGTTATTAGACATGGGTAAGGATGGGACTTTGGTTAGAGGGAGTTAGAAAGGTATTTTTGACAATCACACACACTACACACACACAACACACACAACACACACACACGCAACACACACACACACCACATATAATATGATACTATATATATATATAATATGATATGTGTGTGTGTGTGTGTGTGTGTGTGTGTGTGTGGTTGTGTGTGGTGTGTGTGTGTGATTCAAAATCACCTTTCTACTCCCTCTAACCCCAAAGTCCAATCCTTACACCATTCATAACATCGTCCTAATCCTCCTCTTCACGTCACCCGCCTCCTTCCCTACAACTCCTCTGCGGCAAGCCTACAACTTTTTATGCGCATTATAATGTAAACATGAGCTCCTTACAAAAATGGAGTGCGTGTGTGCCTCATAGAGACGCTGTTCAAACGTTTGTGCACGAGAGTGAGTGCGTAGGGCCATGGAAAGCCGCAGGTGTAGGGTTGTTATGTGTACGGTCCATTTGGTGTGTTGCAAGAGAAGCAATATTTTCGTAATATTAGAATCTGAGTATATTGTATAATATTCATAGCATGTACATATGTGTGTGTAGGAGTGTGATTTGCAAAGAAATATATTTATCTGTAATGATTTGTAGTAATAACGATAAAGTCAAATGACAATAATTATGAATTATCATATCGTATAATCTTTGTTATTATTGTTATTATCAGCATTGATTGTTGTTAATATCAGTATATTTTTGCCGAGAAAAAAGATATGTGCAGCAATAATTACATCATAATGATAATAATGAGGTATAATCATTGCATAATTGATGATAATGATAATAATATGATAATACTGATGATAATAATGATGCTATAACAATAATGATGTCCTTTATAATAGAAAAAAAAATATTCCCAAAATTCGAAACAGTGGCAAAATCTAGCGAAAAATGGCCTTTTCAGGTCTGCCCCAAAAATGCCCTTTTTTCGATTTCAGTCATGATTTGGGCATCATTAGGTAATAACGATAATAATGAATATAATTCTATTAATCGTGATAATAATGATGATAAAATAGAATATGAAAATTTGATAAAATTGCTATTATAATTATATTTTGGATAATAATGGGAATGATTTCCAATAATAATAAAGATAATAATAATAATAATGATAATAACAATAATAATAAAAAATAATAATAATAATAAAAATAATAAACTAATATTATAATAAATGGAAAAATTATTTTTATGTTATTATTATTTTTATTTTATTATTTACTAATAAAATAATAAAAATATTTAAATTTTTATTATATTTTAATAATAATAAACATTATTATAACATTATTATCTAATTAACATTAATTATTATCTAATTATTATAACATTATTATTATATAATTAACATTATTATTATCAAATAATAATAATAATAATAATAATAATAATAATAATAATAATAATAATAATAATATTAACACTAATATTATAATAATTATTATTATTATTATCATTATTGTTATTATTATTATTATTATCATCATCATCATCTTCATTATTATCACTTTTGTTATTAATATTATTTGAAAAAATATATATTATGACCGTGATAATAACAATAATAATGATAACAATAATAATAAAAATAATAATAATAGTAATTATAATATTGTTATTGTTATCATTATTATTATTTCTGTTATTAGCATAATTGCAAAGAAATATATTACATCTGTTATAACTGCAATAATAATAAAGATAAAAAATAAAATGATTATAGTTATAGTTATTATAGTTATATTTTTTTTATAATTATTGTTATTATTATTATTTATAATCATTTTTATTGTTATTATTATTTATTATAATCATTTTTAGTTGTTATTATTATTATTATTATTATCATTATTATTATTATTATTATCATTATTATTGTTATTATGTGTATAATTGCCAAAAAATATATATGGCGGCAATAATTAAATTGATAATGATAATAATAATGAAATAAAATTGCAATAATTGATATAATGAGGATAATATAATGATAACTGATGAGAATAATGATAATAATAATAATAATAATAATGAATAATAATAAAAATAATAATAATAATAATAATAATAACTAATATACGCAGGGGGAAAGGCAGTCCTCCAAGCAAAATGTGGCATTAAGTTAAGAAAGAAGGAAACGAAAAAGAAGCCTCGCAAAGCTAAGTGGCTAGTGAAATTTGAGAAAGAAATAGAAAGCTTTAGAAGGGAAATATCTATATAAGACGAACTACAAAAAGATATTGGGAAGCAATCGGGGAAAGCGAGAAAAGTAATAGAAAATACAAAATACTTTCCAAAGAACAAAGACCAACGATTAAGAAGAGCCGAAGCAAAAACTCCAGGTTAAGGCACAAAGGTTACGTAGATATGACAAGCGCCAAAAGTTCTTCAGGCAGAATAAAATGTTCGAGACTGACGCGAAGAAGTTTTACCGTGAAATAGGAAAAGAAAACAATCTCTGTGGAAGCTGTACCATCTAAGAACAGGTCCGGGAATTTGGAACATCTGGGGAAAAAATAATAATATCAATGAAAATGCAGAATGGATACGAGATCTTGAGAATATCACTAGGGATATTCTCGAACAAGAATGGGAAGATATTACTACTAAAGAAATTCAAAGTTGCACTAAAAAAGGCCCATAAATGGAAATCGCCTGGGGTTGACAGATCCCAAAATTTTGGCTTAATACTCTTTCTTCGGCGCATGCCAAATTAGCATTTAATTTTAACTCATTATGATAGAACCTAACTTAACACTAAATGGTTATGTCAAGGGACTACTTATTTCTTTGTATTGCGCCCACTCCTTCTCTCTATGGTCAAAGCCACTATTTCCTTTCTACTGGGAAATCCACTCGGGCTTTATCTAGAGGGGGCACTATTAATTAACGTCAAGTGTGAGCTCTCCTGTATCATTACCTGAGTCATACTCTTGCTGAACCCACACTATAAAATATAATCATAAGAGGGTTACTAATGATCACTTCTTGATATATTGAATTATAAATCATTAAACTTGTACAAGTAAAAACCTTAATTGACACAGATGTCCACTTCTCCAATAAGGTGTGTAGTATAGACTGTCCTTCTCTTATGTTCTTCCTCCTTGAATCTGTACAAACTTTCTCAATTTTCTTCATATCTTCACTGTATCAGTTCAGAGGATTCCTAAGGATGGCATCTGCTTGGATCTCTCCAAGGACTTCTCATGAAGCAAACAACAAAAACAGGAGTAAAAAAAAAAAAAAAAAAAAAAAAAAAAAAACTTTCCTAAAAAAAGAAACAATTGTTCTATTTTAGGAATGATAAAACAATAAAAGATTCAATATAACTGATTTCTTGTGGGAACAAAAACTACTTTTGCCAAACAAAAAATTGTGTATATTCATGCCATTATAGACGATGCTGAGTAGTTTTATATTTATACATTATATTATTTTTATGAAACTCATTTTAGCAGAGATAGCCTTATTCTATTTTAAATTTCAAGAACACTTACTCATTGAATGGGTTTTAAATCCTCAGTAATAACAGATAAACATTTGAATGGTACCAAGTGCCTTGTCAGCCACTAGCTCTTTCGGGCATTAACCAGGCACTTGTCTCTGTTCTCTCCACTGATCTAAAAAAAAGACTGGATCGAGCTTCCTATTATTTTCGCAGTAAGTTTTATGAAGCCAATTGGCTCTTAGTGGGCGCCATGACACCGAGACCCAATGCGCGGAAAGTTAAAGGTAAACATACCAAACTCATTAACACTATATGGTGGTAATGATTCAAATGCCAATAATGTTTTGGCTACACGATTTTCTTATGAACTTTGTGCGAAGATGTACTCGTACCAAAAGTTATTTGAAAATTTAAATCCCCAGAGAATCAAACGTTGAATAAGATTGTTCTGCTTTTTGTTCAAAATCGCCTTAGGCCGCCTTCACCCTAAAAAATTATTTCAAGTTAAACGAACAAAGTCAAATTTCTCTGTTACGCTGATTGTAGCTGCAACGGATTGCTGACGGACTAGTCTAGAAATATCTCTAGTTTATCATTTTTCTTAGAAAATAGCTGAAAACTGCTTTCTGGATAGAAACTCACCTTAATTCATGCAAAGCAGAGACTTCATTGGGAAATCTACAGCAATTTTCCACTGCGCCCCAAGTCATCCACTGATGTTTGGGTCTCACTGTCATGGCGCCGGAGTTTTCAATGGTGCTTCACAACAAAGCACTGGTTGCTCGATCCAGTCTTCTTTTTTTAGATCAGTGGTTCTCTCTCTTTCTTGGTTAGGTTATAATATCAAGTTTAACACTTTATTCTTGACATTTTAACATCTACTCAGATCAGATATAATTACAAATATGGTTCGTCTTAATCATACATGATCATACCGGAACTTAAATGAATTTCTCCAGAAACAAAAATTAATAATATTGATTTCTTCATTAAAATATCCATTATGGAACTTTAATATACAAGCAACTGAAAATATAACTGCGTACCCTTTGATAAGAGAATGCATTGTGAGGGAAAAAAGAAAAGAAACTTTGTAGGGTAAACTCGCATATTTTACACTGTTCCCTATCTTAGTGTTAAATATAAAATATATAGTACCTGATACAAAAATAGTAAAATAAAGTATCATCTTTCTAAGAAAATAAAATATTTCTTTCAAAAAAAAATTTAAGTACTGATTGTTACCAGCTAAAAGACTAATAAATGAGGTATACATAAGTAACATATGCGTAAAGACCAAGTAAGTGAGGTATACAAAGGGTGGTCACACGAATTTTTGGGTCATTCTTACTTCGTGTCCTAGTGCTCATTCCATCTTGGCCAAAAGTAACGAAAAAGAGAACCCAAAAAATTACAGACCTATTACATGCTTATCAACTTCCTATTAGTTACTTACTTCAATCTTAACTGAAAAAAAACTTCATGCATATGGAAGAACAAAATATTTTTCCCCACGAACAAAAAGGGTGTCGTTGAGGATCATACGGATGTAAAGATCAACTGCTCATAAATAAAATGATTCTCGAAAATGCTCACACTAAACACAGACATCTAAGTACTGCCTGGATCGATTATAAAAAAGCCTTTGACAGTGTTCCACACTATTGGATCTTAAAATCCTTAGAAATTTTCAAAGTCTCTCCTGTCTTAATCAACTTTCTTCGAAGCAGCATGACATTATGGGAGACGAATCTTACTCTCAGCCATGTAAACGGTATTCTAATTTCAAACGGCATGCGCATCAGATGCGGAATCTTCCAGGCCGACTCTTTTTCCCGTCTTTTATTTTGTATGGCACTTATCCCACTCTCCCAGCTTCTTTACAACACAGGGTATGGATATAAGATCATGGACAAGAAGATCAATCATCTTTTCTATAAGGATGACTTGAAACTTTACGCCCAGAATGATGGTGAACTGGAAGGGTTGTTGAAAACCGCAAAAGCGTTTAGTGATGACATAGGTATGGAGTTTGGTATCGATAAGTGTGCTAAAGCAACTTTTAAGCAAGGAAAACTAGTTACATCTGACAATATAGAGTTAAGTGTTGATACTGTAATAAAGCAATTAGATCAGCAAGAAATCTATAAATAACTAGGAGTAAACGAAGGAGATGGTATACAACAATCGAAGATGAAGAAGAAAATATGTACAGAATGCATCCGAAGAGTAAGGTCAATCCTGAAAACGGAATTAAACTCGAAGAACGAACTAACAGCAATCTACACTCTTGCAATACCTGTGGCATTAAAGGGGAAACAGAGGGTTTTATTCTTGCAGCCCAAAATCAAAGTTTGTTTACCAGAAACTATCAGCTATCTTGCACAATGGCACTGACCCAAAGTGTAGGTTTTGTGAAGATTAATCACCTTGTGTCTGGTTGCTCAATAGTAACACCGAATGAGTACAAAAATCGCCACGACAGAGTGGGCAAGTACCTGCATTGGAAGATCTGTAAGCACTTTTCAATCGGAATGCAAAATAAATGGTATGAACACCATCCAGAGCCACTTATGAAGGTAAAGATGCTACAATCTTGTGGGACTTTACAATTCACACAGATCGTACTATACAGGCGAATCGTCCAGATATCGTCATCAAGGACAAAATAAACAATACCTGCCTGTTTATAGACATGAGCATCCCTTCAGACAGAAACGTCTCAGCGAAAGTGGTCGAGAAGATATCAAAGTAAGTATAAAGACCTGGAAATAGATGGGTGGGTGCTTCACACGCATGGTGATGTGAAGCGATGGTGTGGTAGCCTAGATAGTGTTAAGCGCTTGCATGCCTTCTCACTTGCAGCTTCCACCACTGGCTAGCTCAGTGCGAAAAAGGGAGCAGCTTTTGCATAAGTCTCCCCTGCCAGGTCACAGCCTTTCCGTCATCAAGACTTCTGCAGTGCCTCCTCGTGGCCACCCATGGGTAACTGGGCACCTTGCGGTCCCAGGCTAAATCTGTGGGGGATCTCGGAGCAGCAGGAGGCCCCAGAGGTACGGAGCTATGGCCCACCGGGGTGTGGACACGCTCTGGCTCCTGCCCCCTAGCCACCCTGGGGTAATGGGGCAGCTCGGGGGAGGTGGGCCTTGCCAGTCCTCCTCCCCCCAGAAAGACCCTCTGGCAACGTCTCAAATGAATGGAAATGCTGGGGGGAGGGGTGTTGTCCCTCCCACCCAGCAAGTAAGGCAGGCTGTGGGTCCCACTGGCAGGGCAAATGTCGGGGTGCATGATTGGAACGAGAGTTACTCGTCCCGCCTGCGCCCCGGCAGGCGCCAGCCCACCATGAAGCTTGTGGGGCAAAGCCCTCGGGAACCCCACGGGCGGATGGGCGGTACCACAGCCTGCCGACCCCCTTTATTTGGGCTGTGTCGGCGGGGGCGGCAGAGGTAGCGTGCACCCGGAGTGACCACCCGAGGCTTAATCTCAGGCGTGTTTTCCGGGTAGGCGCTTGGAACATCCAGTCCTTGCGGCAGGATGAGTGGTTACCTCTGCTATCACGGGAATTGAGGCGACTGGGAGTTGAGGTGGCTGCCCTCTCAGAGGTGAGAAGACCTGGTAGCAGCACGATCAGTGTGGGTGGTTACACCTACTACTGGTTGGGCTGCAGCGATGGTCTCCACCTCCAGGATGTAACCATAGCCATCTCCAGTCGACTTCAGCCCTCGGTAGTTGAGGTGACACCAGTTGATGAGCGTATTATGGCACTGAGACTGAAGCATGCTTTTGGCTTCATGTCTCTTATTGCTGTATACACTCCTACCGATGTATATAAAATTGATGTGAAAGAGGCGTTCTACGCCAAACTCGCATCTGTGGCAGACGATTGCCCCCCAGCGAGATATTCGCATTGTTCTGGCAGACTTCAATGCGGTATCCGGCTGTGACCGAGCTGGCTACGAGATATCTGTCGGCCCCCATGGCTCGGGAGCTGATCCCAGCAGCGAGAATAGCCTCCTTCTCCGGGACTTTGCTAGGTCCCAGAAAATGAGGATCTCTGCCTCCTGGTATCAGCGCTCCAACCCAGATCGCTGGACTTAGTACAGCGATACGGGTATAATGGCCAAGGAGATCGACCACATTCTTGTTACCACGCGATGGAGGATCCTCCAGAACTGCAGGGTTTACCGGAGTGCTGAGTTCTGTGGCACTGACCATAGGCTGGTTGTGGCTATCCTGCGGGTCCACTTCAAAACTTCCCGTCCTTCCAGTGGCCACCGTAAGGTGTTTCACCTGGACAGACTAAGGGAGGAGGAGTGTGCCCGTGGGTTCACCATGGCAGTCTCTGACCAATTCACAGAACCCAACAACCTGACGGACCCAGTTGCTCTGTGGGAGTTCTTTAAGTGCGTAACACTCGAAGCAGCTCAGGAGTCCATTGGCGTACGCCCCAAGGGCAAGGCAGAATTCCATCTCCCTGGAGACATTAGAGGCCACTGAAGCGTGTCGCAAGGCTCGGCTGAATGGCAATCAAGTCTTGCGTCGTTCCATGGTGCGTAGGGCTCGGACACTGCTGAGATGGGACAAGGAACAGTTCATCAGGAATCTTGCTGAGGAGATCGAAGGCCATTTCTTGGTAAATGACCTTCGATCTGTCTACCAAGCCCTGAGAAAACTGAACTCTAAGCCCTCCTCACAGATGACTGCAGTCCAATCAGCGGATGGACGGATTATCTCGGATCATGTTGGGGTTCCTGAACGTTGGGCTGAGTATTTTGAACAGTTGTACCAGGTAGACCCTCCAACAGTTAGCTTGGATGCAAGCAATGTCTCAGTGCCTGTGCCGGACCCACCCATCAGCGAGGAACCTCCTACCCTAACAGAGGTAAGGATGGCAATTTCCAAGCTGAAGAGTGGGAAAACTGCAGGCATATGTGATATCCCTGCTGAACTGCTAAAGGCTGGGGGTGAACCCATGGCACGGGGCCTGCATACAGTCCTGACTGCCATTTGGCAGTCTGGTACCATTCCCCCTGACCTGCTGAGGGGCGTGGTCATCCCTCTCTGGAAGGGGAAAGGGGATCGTTGGGATCGTAGCAACTACCGTGGTATTACACTGCTCAGCATACCAGGCAAGGTTCTCGCCCACATTCTTCTGAAACGGATCCGCAACCACCTACTGAGTCATCAGAGACCGGAGCAGTCTGGATTTACTCCTGGCAAGTCCACGATAGACCGTATACTAGCGCTTCGAGTAATTGTAGAACGCCGTCGTGAGTTTGGTCGTGGGTTGCTTGCAGCCTACATCGACCTCAAGAAGGCGTTTGACTCGGTGCATCGGGAATCGTATAATTGTTATTACTATCAAGTTGTTCTTATTAGTATGACTGCAAAAAAATATTGTAACTGCAATAATTGTAATAATAATGATAATAATGATGATGATGATAGTAATTGCAATAGTGGAGATAGGGAAGATAATAATGATGATAATAACAATAATCGTGTTCATTTTTAATAAAACAGGAAAAAGAAAACAACGGAAAAGTCGAAAAAGCGGCAAAATCTAGCGAAATATAACCTTATGAGAGTATACTCCAAAATGGCAATATGATAATAATTATCAGAATTATATTAATCATAACAATAATAATGATGAAAATGAGAATAATGAGAATTTTGATAATGAGAAATTTAATAAAAGTGATAATAATGATAGTAATGATAATAGTAATAATAGTAATAATAATAATAATAATAATAGTAATAATAATAATAATAATGATAATAATAATAATAATAATAATCTTGTAATCATTACCATTATCATTATTATTATCATTATTATTATTATTATTGCAATTATTATGAAAATTATAATTATAATAGCAATTCTATGAAAATTCTCATTACTCTCATTTTTATCATCGTTATAATCATAGTTAATAGAATTATGTTCATTATTGTCGTTATTAGCCTAATAATTGCCCAAATCATGATTGAAGTCGAAAAAAGGCATTTTGGCGTAGACTCTGAAAAGGATATATTTCGTTAGATTTTGCCAATTTTTCGACTTTCGGATTTTTTTGTTTTACCTTTTTTATTATAAATGGACACTATTATTTTTATTATCATCATTATTATTATCATTATTATCGGTATTATTATCATTATTATTTTATTATTATAATAATAATTATTATTATTATTATCATTATTACCATTATTATTATTATTGAAAAAGTTTCTTTAGATTTGCTAATTAAAATCAGACACCGACCTAGAGTAATTGAAGTTTGATGTAATGGAACACCAGCAAAAATATGCAGAACAATTACAGATTAAAATATCTAGTGAAGTCAACTCACGAACATATAATATTTTAGATCGATAGGGCTCTTCTGAGAACATGCGCTGTCCTGTTTAAAACTATTGGACTTCTTCTAACTTTGGATTTCCCGATATTTGTTCAAGAAACTTATCAGTATCTTTCTTTACAAGGCCAAGTGCTCCAATAACAACAGGCAAAGTTTTGGTTTTTAAATGCCACATCTTTTCCACCTCTATTTCATCATCATCATCAAGAGGCTAACGCCGACGGGGGCGCATGGCCGCATCCACCCCTCGCTTCCAGCCACGAGGATCCCTTGAGGCGAGTCTCCAGGCAGGCACACGGCCCATCTCTAATTCCTCGCGACAGGTCTCATAGAGCTGCCCAAGCCATGATCTCCTAGGACGTCCCACGGGTCTCCTCCACCCAGGGTTGTCTCGCAGAGACACAACCTGATGAGCAGGGTCGTCCACAGGGAGACGAGCTAGGTGGCCATATATCCTGAGTTGGCGATCCCGGATTATGCAAGTGACAGGTCCGATGCCAGTCTCACGGTGTAACCGCCGGTTGGACACATGGTCCTGCCAACTGTACCCCATGATCCGGCGAAGGGACTTGTTACAAAAGGCATCAAGGCGAGACTCCAAGACACTGGATAACGTCCAGGTTTCGCTTCCATAGAGCAAAACTGGCAGTATCAAGGCCTTGAAGACACGCAACTTGGTCCTTCTGTATAGGTACCAACATCTCCAAACGCTCTTGTTGATCGAGTTCGTGGCTCCTGTTGCCAGACCAATCCGTCTACTGACTTCCTGGTCTGACAACCCAGAGATATGGACTACGCTACCAAGGTATGTAAAGCTCTCTGTAACTTCAACGTCCTCGCCGCAAGCATGGATCGACTGAACGGGTTCCCCTAACAGGCCCCAAAAATCCTGAATCTTGGTCTTGGTCCAGGAGACCTCTAGGCCTATGGGTTTCGCCTCATTGCTAAATGCATCAAGAGCTGCCACAAGTGACCCCAAGGACTCAGATAGGATAGCAACATCGTCGGCAAAGTCAAGGTCAGAGACCTTAATATTGCCTAGTGTTGCTTCACACTGACTTTGGCTAGTAGCTCTGCCCATTATCCAGTCCATACAAGTGTTGAAAAGTGTTGGTGCAAGGATGCAGCCTTGCCTCACCCCTGAATTAACAGGGAAGAAGTTCAACATACCCCCACCACACTTTACAGCACTTTCAGTACCAGTATAGAGGCTTGTTATCATAACTATAATTATATCTATAATAGTAATAATAATAATAGTCTTATAATATTGTTATTAATATTATTATTGTTATTATTATCATTATTGTCATTTTTATTATTAGTATAATTGCAATATATATATATACATACACATATATTATAACTATATAAATCGTTATTATTGTTATTATTACTGTTTTAATATTATTGTTCTTGTTGTTATTAGTATAATTAAAGAAAAATATATTATAACTGTAATAGTTGCAATAATAATGATAATAATGATCATAATTACAATAATGATGATAAAGATCATAATAATGATGATAACAATGATGATGATGTTGATAACGATAATTATTATTATGATCTTTATCATCATTATTGCAATTATGATCATTATTATCATTATTATTGCAACTATTACAGTCATAATATATTTTTTCTTTAATTATACTAATAACAACAAGAACAATAATAGTAATAACAGTAATAATGACAATAATAACGATTTATATAGTTATAATATATGTGTATGTATATATATATTGCAATTATACTAATAATAAAAATGGCAATAATGATAATAATAACAATAATAATATTAATAAAATAATAATAATAATAATAATAATAATAATAATAATAATAACGATAATAATGATAATAACATTTATTATTATTATTGTTATTATTAGAGTTACATTTTATGTAATAATACTAGTAATAAAGATAATAATAATAATAATTATTATTATTATTATTATTATTATTATTATTATTATTATAATGATAATATAAATAATAATAATAATAATAATAATAATAATGATAATAATAATGATAATAATAATAATAATAATGATAATGATAATAATAATAATAATGATAATGATAATAATAATAATAATAATAATAACAATAATAATAATAATAATAATAATAATAATAATAATAATAATAATAATAATAATAATAATAATAATAATAATAATATCAATAACAACAACAACAACAACAACAACAACAACAACAACAACAACAATAATAATAATAATAATAATGATAATAATAATAATAATAAGGATAATAATAACAATAATGATATTAATATTAATGGTGTGAGGGTAAGCTGCTCTGTAGCCCAGGGGGATGCCTTGTGCAGTTTTAAGTATAAAATTATTTATATCCCCCTAAAAGACCTAGAACCCCATGAGAGTGGTAGCGGGCAAAGGAGGAATTCTAGAAATACGTGAGTGAGGTATCGTTTCAGAGGGCTTTCTCCAAAAGTAAATCCAATATAAAAAACTAAAGCTTTAAAATAAAATCAGGTGGTAATAAAACACTAAAAATGGATATATAAGGTGGTACGAAAATGGGGCGTAATATGAAAATTTCGATCACCTTCACTGTTTATCATTATATAAATTAAATTAGCCCAGCTCCTAACTGATAAATAACAACTGTCAGGGCACACGTAACTTTTGTCTCCCTGAAGTACCGGGCGGAATCCGTTATTCTCTGAAGCCGGCTATAGTTCAGTCATCAAAAGTGGGGGGTGAGAGAAATATAATTTTTCTTGGACCAAGTGCGGGCACCGACTGTTTATTTCGCGGGAAATAGCGTTACACACATGCCGTGACGTCACGGTCGTACATCTTTACAATCATAAAAAGACGTAAGACATAGCAACATTTCATAAAATAACAATAAAAATATTGGCTCTCACTAAAATAGAAATGGAGTATATTATATAAATGAAATAATAATATCATGAATGGAAAGTAAAACAAAATAAAACCAGAGAAAACCGGACCCAAAAGGGTGTAACTTAAAGAATCCTAAAATTTCCCAAATCCGTGATTAAAAATAAAAATTAGAAAAAAATACGTGAAAGAATAACAAAGATGTGGGAGAACGACAAGCGGCGACTGGTACACTGAACAGTGACTCCCCAGAGCGGGAAAGCGAACAGGCTGCGGGATGCCCGTCGTTACAATAATAATAATAATGATAATAATAATAATGATAATAATAATAATTATTATAATAATAATAATAATAATAATAATAATAACAATAATAACAATAATAATAATAACAATAATAATATCAATAACAATATCATAAGAAATATTATTACTATTATCATTATTATCAATACTATTATTACAGTAATAATATATTATTTTAAAATAAGAGTAATAATAATAGTAATAATAATAATAATAATAATGATAATAATAATAATAATAACAATAATAATGAAAAATAATAATATAATAAAAAAAATAATATAATAATAATGATAATGATAATAATAATAATAATAATAATAATAATAATAATAGAAATGTATCAAGATTCTCATTATTCTCATTTTTATCATCATTATTGTCATGATTAATACAACTCTAATAATTGTTATCATTATTACCCTAATAACTGCCAAAATCAACATTGAAATCGAAAACACGGCATTTTGGAGCATACTCTCAAATGGCTACATTACGCTAGATTTCGCCGCTTTTTTTCCTTTTTTTCCTTTTTTATTATAAATGGACTCGATTACTTTTGTTACCATTATTTTCATTCTTATCGTTATCATCGTCATTATCATCATTATTATCATCTTTATCATCATTATTGCAGTTATTATCATCATTATTATCATTATTATTACGATTATTGTAGTTACAATATATTTTTTGCAATTGTACTATATAATAATAATAATGATAATAATAATGATATTAATCATAATAATGATAACAAAAATAACGATTTCATAATAATTATTTAGATCATTATCTTAATTATTATCGTAGTTATTATAATTATTACAGGTATAAGTTTTTGCAATTATGCTAATAATAGAATAATGATAATAATAACAATAATAATATTAATAATGTAATAATATAACATATTGTTACGCCTCGTCTCTCTGCCACCAACACAAGGCAGGCTAGGCAGACGGCGTGTTATATACAGGGTCGTGAACACTGAACAGCTCCAAGAGGCACCGAGCACCACAGCGTCCCAGAACACCACGAGGGGAAACGCCAAGTCGCGAGGCAGGGCACGAAATAAACACAAAATGACGGTCTTTCCTTTATTTACACAAGTTATTTACCCGTACACTTTTCTATAGGCACAATACAGGGGGGACACCAGCATGTCACACTGCACGATACAGCTTATAACAGGGCAACACAACGTTTATCAGGTCACAAGGGCACACACGAGGTCTTCACAGGAGTAGTACCCAACTGCGTCTCTCGGCTTGTTCCTCCGCTCCTCCACTCACAGCCAGCTGCGTCATGTTTGCCCAGGTCCTTTCATGTTAACACATGCCCAGGTCATCCTTTTCATGTTAACACATGTTTCGCATAGAGACAAAGACCCACTGGCGTAGCACTATCCCCCCCTATCAAGCAGACAAGCATAAAATTAGTCCTCAGGAACAAACAAATTCTTTCAAACAAAAGTAACCGCAATTGAAAATCAGTTCTCAGAAACACAAAAATCTTTCATCCAGTGCGGTTTTCTTCGCTCTTGCTGGGGTCGCTCTGGAGGAGATGTGGGCGGCGGTAGATTGGCAGTGGCCCCCAGAGGGGTATCTCCTGCCCCAAGACCTGGCTCATGGTCGCTATTGACGTCTGTTGCATCGCCCTCACCGTCCAAATGCTCGTCCTCATCTCGGTCAGCGTCTGCCACGTCCTCATCGCCGCTACTGGGGCTAACGTCATCTTCTTTTTCACAATGGCCCCAGGAGTAGCTTCCTGGCCTATGGTAACGCCACAGTCGGGGCGCCAAGTCCTCGAGGAAGTCAGGCAACGGCCTCACACCAACCAACTCCTTGCTCCCTGACGACTCTTCCGGATGCTCCACTTCCTCACAAGTGCCCAGCTTTGCACCAGCTGGCACCTTCTGGGCCTTATCGGAGAAGTTAGCTACTAACACTGTAACTAACCCCTCCCCTGGTCCAACAAGGCTCCACCCAACCGCTACGCCATCAGCCAGCTGCAGGTTTTGAATGGGCTCCACGAGGCCCTCTACTCCATGCATCACTCTTGACAGTCGACACCGGATTCTAGACTCTGTCCTGGGGGCAAGGTGCAGTCGTTCAGCCGTAACTACCTCTGCACAGCCAACCTCTGGAAGCAAGGGCACATCTTCACCGTGCACCCTCACCAGCTTCCGTCCAAGGTCGACACACGCCTTACTCTGCGTCAGGTAGTCAAGGCCCAGCAAGCAGTGCTCGTCCAGATCGGCCACATACACCGGCAGCCGCTGCACCGTGCTGCCCACGCCAATACGAGCCTCCACTGGCCCCTTGAGCTGCACACAATGCCCCGTGACACCACACAGTCTCTGTGGTGCGTCTGGAAGTCGCATAGTGGCCAACATATCAGGCCGCACTAGGGTCTTCTCAGCCCCAGTGTCCACTGTCAGGCGGCATGGCTTCCCATCTACTGAGCCCTCCACCTGCATCGTGCTGGTTCGACGGCATCTTACCGAGGGAACCGAGGACGGCTGGGTTTCGGCCCCCTTCTTCAGCCTGTCCGAGTTTTCCGCCTGTACCACTTCCTTAGCCCTAGGACATGCACTCGGATGGTGACCATACCTGCCACAGTCCTTGCAGCACTGCTGGAAGGCATCAGAATCCGTCCGGTTGAGAGGACGTGTTCTCCGCTCCCTCCGACACCGACTACGTCTGTGCCCTACCTCTCTGCAGCCCCTACACAAGCCTGGGAAAGTTCTTGGGCTCACCTTCCTCAATGCTACCTTCTCCACTTTAGCCTTCCGGCCCCGGAGGTCACGGCGGGGCTGAGCAGCTGGCCCTAGGCCACTGGTTGCCTTCAGGAAGGCCTCGAACTCCAAAGCCCTCGCCAGCGCC
The DNA here is from genome assembly GCF_015228065.2 of Penaeus monodon. NCBI lineage: Eukaryota > Metazoa > Arthropoda > Malacostraca > Decapoda > Penaeidae > Penaeus > Penaeus monodon. The sequence goes on along the minus strand of NW_023644098.1, from coordinate 2,064 downwards.
ACCTGCAAGTCCTCAGGGTGTGCCTGCTTGACGTAGATTTGCAGCTGCTGGTCCTGCAAAGCATCAACAAAGAAATCGCGGGCCAGGACCACAATCATCTCTTCCGCAGCCGCAGGATACGACCTCCTTACCAGCAGATGCCAGCATTTCAAATTGGGCGACATATGCCTCCCAGGCCACCTTCCCGTCGTACTCAGCTGGCTTACGCTTCACAGAATGTCTGGAGGCCGAGGGGCTGCAGGTGGGAGAACGCGTGCCGTGAACTAAAACACCCTGGGGGGGAGAAGGGGGTGAGGGAGGCAACGAGGCGGGTTGACCGGGTCCGAGTTTGCCGCCACTATACACCAAGGGAGCGGTTCCGATGGGTCCCCAGCCTTCTGCAGCGACCACTGGCTCCAACACGACGCTGCGAGGCCTGGGTGTTTCCTGCCACGGACCCCAGGCAGACCCCAGTAAATCTGACACTCTGGCATCTGTTGCCAGAACCTCGTCTGCCTTCTCTGCTTGCAACGTTACTGCCTCGTGACGCCGCCTTTCCTCCTTCACTTCCTCTCAGGCCCTGAACCTCGCCCTTCAGAGTCTGCACCTCCTCCATCAGTTCACTCTTCACACTGTTGCAGGCCTTGTCGGTGTACTGCTGAGTTTCCATCTTCACAGATGCAAGATTGTTCTGTAGCACCTCAACAAGTCGGCAGAACTGTTCCTCTGCCTTCCTTGCCTGCATCTCGACGAGATGGTGCGCCTGCTCGTGTGCCCTCTGTGCCTGCTCTTCTGCCCTTTGTGCCATTTCCTCCCTCATATCGGCCAGCATGGCAGTGATCAGGTCCATCTGGCTCGGCTTCACCTCACTCGTGCCTGCCTCAGTCATAGCCTCCTCTCCCTCATGGCTGCCGCCATCTTTGGACGACATGATAAATCGGCAATCTCACTGATCAAATATCACAAATCCCACTCCTGACACCATTTGTTACGCCGACCGCCTCGTCTCTCTGCCACCAACACAAGGCAGGCTAGGCAGACGGCGTGTTATATACAGGGTCGTGAACACTGAACAGCTCCAAGAGGCACCGAGCACCACAGCGTCCCAGAACACCACGAGGGGAAACGCCAAGTGGCGAGGGAGGGCACGAAATAAACACAGAATGACAGTCGTTCCTTTATTTACACAAGTTATTTACCCGTACACTTTTCTATAGGCACAATACAGGGGGGACACCAGCATGTCACACTGCACGATACAGCTTATAACAGGGCAACACAACGTTTATCAGGTCACAAGGGCACACACGAGGTCTTCACAGGAGCAGCACCCAACTGCGTCTCTCGGCTTGTTCCTCCGCTCCTCCACTCACAGCCAGCTGCGTCATGTTTGCCCAGGTCCTTTCATGTTAACACATGCCCAGGTCATCCTTTTCATGTTAATACATGTTTCGCATAGAGACAAAGACCCACTGGCGTAGCAATATATACCATGATGTATAAATTAAGTTGTATACTGCTGTGATATTGGGTAATGAAGACCATAGTAACCCGATTTTAAGTACTACTAATATATTGCGAAATATTTATACATATTTAAGGATGTAATTTACATGTTTATTTTTTCTTTGTTAAAAAGCAAGTTTCCTCGTATCCCCTTATTGTAATGCGCATGCGCCTAGGTATACCTCACCTGGTCTTACTCTGCTAGATAATCGATCATACCACTTATTCGAGTGAACACTGTGACCCTCGCCTCGTGAGTAGAAAAGGATTTATAATTGATACGCTAATTCGCATAGCGTGGCATATTGCAAGTGCACTGAATTCGTTGTGTTTTTATTTCTCTTGGATTTTCAGTCTTTTTATGAATATTCATGGCTTTGCTGACGCCAGGCGCCACGAAACTTTGCTTCACGTGCCCCCGAGGTTAATCGGAGCAGCGACAAACATAAACAAGCCCCGTGACACGGTCGCTGGGACGTGGATATTTACATTGATTTTTTTTTTCTTTGTTTATATTTGTAAATATATATATGGTAATAGTTGACATTTTTTATACCGCAATTTAATTTAATAAAATTT
>NW_023644097.1:0-8841 GCF_015228065.2 Penaeus monodon | reverse complement strand
ACATTTTAAATTATCATTATTACCCTAATAATTGCCAAAATCATTAGAGAAATCGAAAAAATGTCATTTTGGAGTATACTCTTAAAAGGCTATATTTCGCTAGATTTTGCCGCTTTTTCGACTTTTGGGAATTATTTTCTTTTACCTTTTTTCATTATAAATGGAGACAATTCCTGTTATTATCATAATTATTATCATGATTATCATCAATATTATCATTATCATCATCATTATCATCATTATCATCATTATCATCATCATTATCATCATTATTGCAATTATTATCATCATTATTGCAATTATTATCATTATTATTGCAATTAATGTAGTTATAATATATAATTTTGCAACTATACTAATAACAACAACAATAATAATAGAAATAACAATAATAATAACTATAATAACGATATTATAATAATTATTTATATCATTATTTTAATTAATATCGTAATTACAGTAATTATTTCTGTTATAATAATTATTTTTGCAATTATACTACTAGTAAAAATGACAATAATGATAATAATAACAATAATAATATCAATAACGATATTATAACGACTATTAACATTATTATTATACTTATTATTATTATTATTATTATTATTGTTATTATTACAGTTATAATATATGTTTTGGCAATAATACTAATAAAAAAGTAATAATAATAATAATAATAATAATAATAATAATAATAATAATAATGATAATAATAATAATAATAATATTAATAATAATAATAATAATAGAAATAATAATAATAATAATGATAATATTGATAATATTAATAATCATCAAATGTTATCAAAATTCTCTTTATTCTCACTTTTATCCTCATTATTGTCATGATTAATACGATTTTGGTAATTATTATCATTATTACCCTAATAATTGCCAAAATTATCAGAGAAATCGAAAAAACGTCATTTTGGAGTATACTCTCAAAAGGCTATATTTCGCTAGATTTTGCCGCTTTTTCGACTTTTGGGAATTATTTTCTTTTACCTTTTTTTTTTATCATACATGGAGACAATTCCTGTTATTATCATCATTATTATCATGATTATCATCAATATTATCATTATCATCATCATTATCATCTTTATCATCATTATCATCATTATTGCAATTATTATCATCATTATTGCAATTATTATCATTATTATTGCAATTATTGCAGTTATAATATATAATTTTGCAACTATACTAATAACAAAAATAATTATAATAATAACAATAATATATGAATAACGATAGTATAACGAAGTATTAACATTATTTATTATATTATTATTATCGTATATGTTAATTATTACAGTATAATATATGTTTTGGCAATAATACTAATAAAAGTAATAATAATATAAAAATAATAATAATAATGATAATATAATAAAATAATAATATAATAATAATAATGAGTACTAATAATAATAATAATAATAATAATAATAAGAATACTAATAATAATAGTAATAATAATAATGATAATGAGACTATGATTAATATTAATAATCATCAAATGTTATCAAAATTCTCTTTTATTATCATTGTTATCCTCATTATTGTCATGATTAATACGATTTTGGTAATTATTATCATTATTACCTTAAGAATTGCCAAAATAATCACGAGAAATCGAAAAAAACGTCATTTTGGAGCATACGTCAAAAGGCCATATTTCGCAGATTTTGCCACTTTTCGACTTGGAATTATTTTTTGTACCTTTTTTATTATAAATGGAGACAAATTCCTGTTATTATCATAATTATTATCATGATTATCATGGTTATATTATTAATTATCATCATTACTTCATCATTATCATCATCATTACATATTCTGACAATGATTATCATCATTATTGCAATTTATTAGCCTTATTATTGCAATTATTGCAGTATAATATTAATTTTGCAATATACTAATAAACAAAACAACAATAATAATAGAAATAACAATAATAATAACCATAAGACGATATATAATAATGATTTATATCATTATTGTAATTAATATCGTAATTAGAGTAATTATTGACTGTTATAATAATTATTTTGGCAATTATTACTACTAGTAAAAAAATGATAAAATGATAATAATAAACAATAAATAATATAAAAACGATATTATAACGACTATAAAAAATTATTTATTTAGTACTTATTATATTATTATTAATGTTATTATTTACAGTTATAAATATGTTTTGGCAATACTACTAATAAACAAGTAATAATAATAATTAATGATAATAATAATAATATAATAATAATAATAATAATAATAATAATAAATAATAACAATAATGATAACAATAATAATAATAGTATTATGATTATTATTATGAATATACATAATATAATAATAATATAATAATAATAATAATAAAATACTAATAATAATGACAATGAATAATACTAGTAATAATAATAATAATAATGATAATAGTAATATTAATATCATCAAATGTTATCAAAATCTCTTTAGTCTCACTTTATCCTCATTATTTCATGATTCATTACGATTTGGGTAATTATTATCATTATTACATAATAATTGCCAAAATCATCAGAGAAATCGAAAAAACGTCATTTTGGATGTATACTCTCAAAAGTCTATATTTCGCTAGATTTGCCGCTTTTCGACTTTTGAGGAATTATTTCTTTACCTTTTTTATTATAAATGGAGAACAATTTCCTGTGATTATCAGATTATCATATATTATCATTATATCATCATTGCTCATCATATCATCATTATATCATCATTATCATCATTATTGCAATTATTATCATCATTATTGCAATTAATCATCATTAATTATTGCAGTTCAATATATAATTTGCAAACTCTATAATAACAACAACAATATAATAGAAAATAACAATCATAAATAACAATAATAACGATATTATAATAATTATTTATATCATTATTTTCATTAATATCGTTAATCGTAATTATTACTGCTATAATAATATTTTTGTATTATACTACTAGTAAAAATGATCAATAATGATAATAATAACAATATCTAATATAATAACGATATTAGAACGCTATTAAATTAGTATTATACTTATCTTTATGATTATTATTGTTATATTTACGTTATAATATATGTTTGAGCAATAATACTAATAAAAAAGTAATAAAATAATGATAATAATAATAATGATAATAATAATTGATAAATAATATTAAGAATAATAATAAGATAATAATAAAATAGTAATAATAATAATAATAATAATAATAATAATAATAATAATAGTAATAATAATAATATATAATGAAATATTGATAATATTTAATATTATCAAAGGTCATCAAAATTCTCTTATTCTCACTTTTATCCTCATTTATTGTCTATGGATTAATACGATTTTGGTAATTATTATCATATTACCCTAATAATGACAAAATCATCAGAGAAATCGAAAAACGTCATTTTGGAGTATACTCTTAAAAGGCTATATTTCGATAGAATTGACGCTTTTTTCGAACTTTGGGAATTTATTTTCTTTACCTTATTTTATTATAATCGGAGACAATTCCTGTTATATCATCATATTATCATGATTATCATAAAAAATTATCATTACAATCACATTATCATCATTATCATCATTATCATCATCATTATCATCATATTGCTAGTTATATCATCATACTTGCAAATATTATCATTATTATTGCAAATATTACCGGTATAATATATAATTTTGCAAACTATACTAATAACAACAATAAATAATAGAAATAACAATAATAATAACAATAATAACGATATTATAATTAATTATTATATCAGTATTTTAATTAATATAGTTAATTACAGTAATTATTACGTATAATAATTATTTTGCAATTCTACTACTTAGTAAAATGATAATAATGATATACTAACAATAATAATATTACTAACGAATATAACGACTATTAACATATTATTTTATACTTATTATTATTATTATTATTGTTATTTATTACAGTTATAAATATGTTTGGCAATAATACTAATAAAAAAAAGTAATAATAATAATAATAATAATAATAATGATATACTACTATACTACTACTATACTAATAATTAATACTAATAATGAGAATAATAATATATAGTAATAATAACAATAATTAATAAGAATAATTATGAGTATTATGATAATAGTAAGAATAATAATAATCATAATAATAATTATACAAATAATAATAATAATAATAATGCTAATATTAATAATAATATAAATACCAATGAAATTGACAATAATAATAATAATAGTAATAATAATAATAATAATGCTAATATGCGAATTTAATAATCACAATGTATCAAAATTCTCTTTATTCTCACTTTATCCTCAGTTATTGTCATGATTAATACGATTTTGGTAATTATTATCATTATACACTAATAATTGCCAAAATCCATCAGAGAAATCGAAAAAACGCGTCATTTGGAGTATACTCTCAAAAGGATATGTATTCGCTAGATTTTGCCGCTTTTTCGACTTTGGGAATTATTTTATTTTACCTTTTTTTATTATAAATGGAGGACAATTCCTGTTATTATCATTCATTATTATCAGATTTCATCAATATTATCATTATCATACATCATTATCATGTTATCATAATATCATCATCTTATCATATTATTGCAAGTGTATCATCATTATTGCAATATTATCATTATTATTGCCAATATGTAGTTATAATATATAATTTTGCAACTATACTAATAAAACACAATAATAATAGAAATACAATAATAATTAACATAATAACGATGTTATAATAATTATTCCTCATATCATATTTTAATTAATATCGTATTACAGTAATTATTACTGGTCTAATAATTATTTTTTGCAATTATACTATAGGTAAAAATGCTGATAAGGATAATAACAACAAATAATACTATCAATGACGATATTTATAAAGACTATTAAAACATTATTATGTATACTTATATATTATTATATGTTATTATTACAGTTATAATATGTGTTTTGGCAATAATACTAATAAAAAAGTAATTATTATAATAGTAATAATAATAATAATAATGATAATAATAATAATAATAATAATAATAATAATAATAATAATAATAATAATAATAATAATAATAATAATAATGATAAATGGATAATATTCAAATCATCAAAATGTTATCAAAATTTTCTTCATTCCACTTTTATCCTCATTATGTTCATGCGTAAATACGATTTTGGTAATTATGATCATTATTACTCTAATAATGCCAAAATCATCAGAGAAATCGAAAAAAACGTCATTGGAGTATACGCTCAAAAGGCTATATCTCGCTAGATTTTGCCGCTTTTTCTAACTTGTGGGAATTATTTCTTTTACCTTTATATTATAAATTGGAGACAATTCCTGTTATTAGCATCATTATATCATGATTATCATCAATATATCATTATCACACCATTATCATCATTTCATCATTCATTATCATCATATTGCCTTATTATCATCATTATTGCAATTATTATCATTATTTTAGTAATTATTGCAGTTCTAATATATAATTTTGCAATTATACTAATATCAACAACAATAAAATAGAACTAACAATAACATAAACAAATAATAACGATATATAATAAGTTATTTATATCATATTTTAATTATATGTAATTACAGTAAGTATACTGTTATTAATAAGTATTTTTGCAATATACTATAAGTGAATGATAATAATTATAATGATAACAATATAATAAGATTAATAACGATATTAAACGGGACTAATAACATTATTATTAACTTATATTATTATTAGTATTATTTTATTATTACAGTTATAAGATATGTTTTGGCAATATAATTACGAATAAAAAAAGGAATAATAATAATAATAATAATAATATAATAATAATACTGATAATAATACTAATAATATTAATAAGTAATTAATAATTAATAAATAATAGTAGTAATAAATAATAATAATGATAATATTGATAATATAATACTCATCAAAGAATGTTATCAATTCTATTTATTCTCACTTTTATCTCATTTTGTCATGATTATACGATTTGGTAATATATCATTATCTACCATAAATAATTGCCAAAATCACCAGAGAAATCGAAAAAACGCCATATTGGGAGTATACTCTCAAAGCTATCTTTCGCTAGATTTTGCCCGCTTTTTCTACTTTGGGAATTATTCTTTTTACATTTTGTATTATAAAGGAGACAATTCCTAGTTATATCATCATTATTATCAATGAATTTATCATCAATATTATCATTATCATCATCATTATAATCATTATCAGCATTATCATCATCATATCATCATATTGCAATTATTATCATCATTATTGCAATTATTATCATTATTATTGCATTTTATTGCAGTTATAATAATAATTTGCAACATACTAATAACAAACAACAATAATATAGAAATAAACAATAATAATAACAATAATAACGATATTATAATTACTTATATATCATTATTTTAATTAATATCCGTAAATTTACAGTAATTATTCTTTATAATTAATATTTTATGTAATATAATACTAGTAAAAAAATGATAATAATGATCAATAATAACAAAATAATATTAATAACGCTATTATACGACTATTACCATTATATTTATACTTATTATTATTATATTATTATTATTATTACAGTTAAATATATGTTTGGCATTAATACTATAAAAAAAGTAATAATAATAATAATAATAATAATAATGATAATAATAATGAAATAATAATATAATAATATAAATAATAATAATAATAATAATAATAATAATAATAACAATAATATATAATTGTATTGATTATTATTACATAGTATACTAAAAATAATCATAATGATAATAATAATAATAGTAATAATAATAATCATAATGATAATATTGATAATATTAATAATCATCAAAATGTATCAAAATTTCTCTTTATTCTCACTTGTATCCTGCATATTGTCATGATTAATACGATTTTGTAATTATTTATCATTATTTCCCTAATAATTGCCACAATCATCAGAGAATCGAAAAAGTCATTTTGGAGTATACTCTCTAAGGCATATTTCGCTAGATTTTGCCCGCTTTTTCGACTTTTGGGAATAATTTTCTTTACTTTTTTTTTAGTAAAATGGAGGACAATTACTGTTATTATCATCCATATTATTCATATTATCATCAACTCTTACAAGTATCATATATTATCATCCTATTGCAATTATTATCAATCATATTGCAATTATTATCATTATTAATTGCAATTATTGCAGTTATAATATATAATTTTCCAACTATACTAATAACAACAACAATAATAATAGAAATAACAATAATAATAACAATAATAACTATATTATAATAATTATTAATATCATTATTTTAATTAATATCGTAATTACAGTAATTATTACTGTTGTAATAATTATTTTTGCAATTATACTAATAGTAAAAATGATAATAATGATAATAATAACAATAATAATATTAATAATGATATTATAACGACTATTAACATTATTATTATACTTATTATTATTATCATTATTGTTATTATTACAGTTATAATATATGTTTTGGCAATAATACTAATAAAAAAAAGTAATAATAATAATAATAATAATAATAATAATAATAATAACAATAATAATAATAATAATTATTATTATTATTATAATAGTAATAATAATAATAATAATAATAATTATTATTATTATTATAATAATAATAATAATAATAATAATAATAATAATAATAATAGTAATAATAATAATAATAATAATGATAATATTGATAATATTAATAATCATCAAATATTATCAAAATTCTCTTTATTCTCACTTTTATCCTCATTATTGTCATGATTAATACGATTTTGGTAATTATTATTATTATTACCCTAATAATTGCCAAAATCATCAGAGAAATCGAAAAAACGTCATTTTGGAGTATACTCTCAAAAGGCTATATTTCCCTAGATTTTGCCGCTTTTTCGACTTTTGGGAATTATTTTCTTTTACCTATCTTTTTATTATAAATGGAGACAATTCCTGTTATTAATCATCATTATTATCATGATTATCATCAATATTATCATTATCATCATCATTATCATCATTATCATCATCATTATCATCATTATTGCAATTATTATCCTCATTATTGCAATTATTATCATTATTATTGCAATTATTGCTGTTATAATATATAATTTGGAACTATGCTAATAACAACAACAATAATAATAGAAATAACAATAATAATAACAATAATAACGATATTATAATAATTATTTATATCATTATTTTAATTAATATCGTAATTACAGTAATTATTACTGTTATAATAATTATTTTTGTAATTATACTACTAGTAAAAATGCAAATCTAATGATAATTCGAAATTCTGCAAAGTATCCAACGAGACCACAGAAAAAGAAGATCCCCTGTCTAAGAAGAAATATGCAGGCTTGCCATTTAATATAGATGGAAGCAATGGCGGCTGAGTGATATCATTAGGGATGCAACTAATTGAGACAATGTGATGTGTTACCGGTATTGTTGCCGTGTCTGGGTGTTTTTGGCTTTTCCCTAAAAAAATGGCGGTTTGCTTGGCGTTGCCGGAGCAATCTGTACGTTTGACTCACCTGGTCTGGGAACGCCGAGCAGTGAGCCCATGGATGTGAGGGCGTGCCATGATAAGGGCAGTATGGAGTCGAATAACATGAGTCGGCACCGTGACCTTTTGCACAACAGTTGAAACACTGATCCCTGTCCGGTGCCAGTTTGTGACAAAAGGGGTTTT
>NW_023644096.1:0-8841 GCF_015228065.2 Penaeus monodon | reverse complement strand
AAATATATTATTATTTTTTTTTGTCGGAAAGGGACGACGGAAAGTCGCAAAGGCAAAGGAAAATTTAATAGTCTCTATTTGGGAAATGGCGTATAAAAAACACTAAATAAGATACAGAGGGGTCACAAAACAAGACTCAGTATCACCAAATCAATGCACACATCACCAGCACTAATTTTAATACACAGTCACAAGCACAAGATAAAGGGCACAGTCACGAGCACTATACGGGGGTTTATCCGTTCATTTAATCACGGGCGTGTACCCCCGAAAGTTAGTTCACTTTTTAACATTGAGCCAGCATGTACCCGGGAGAGAAATTTCCCGGTTGCTTGCTTGGCTTAGATTGCGAAGTTGGCTTCGCCCGGCCTTTCACTTAGGGCCCCGGCCCTTTGTCAGTTTTTTTATGGCTGTCTATTTTTGGGTCTGACACTCGGTGTTTTACCGTGGCGGTGGGATTGCCACAGGCGCTCCGTACCCCGTGGGTAAGCATCCGCATAATCTTTTTCCCAGCACGACGGCTGTGTTTGGGGGGTTGTTTTGGGAATTGCTGTGCACGAAATTTCCCAAGAGGTATCAGTTGGCGTTCGGCTCGCCGAAATGCATGCAACACCTCTTTCATTCTATGGTTTTGATACTGCCATGCACAGTGGAAACCCTAGGGCATTCTGTGCAGAAGACTTCGGTACCCGTTTTTTATTTAAAGGAGTGCAGTGGTTCATAGCCTGTGGATCTGGTCCCAGCTGGCCGAGGGGGAATGTCTCGTTTCCTCTCTGTGAAGCTGCAGGAGGAAAGGAGTTGCCGCCCCCGTACCTTCCTCCTAAGAAACTTCGGCTTGATGTTTTATATGGGATTGGGGGCATACCCCGGCCGTTTCGGCTAATCTGTCAGCAAGCTCTTGCCTCTGACCCATATGGTGGGAACCCCATTTATGATAATTCTTCTACCCGAGCAAGCCCCTTTGTGTTTTTTGTGCCGATGGTTGTCAGGAGGGGATTTTGTCGGGGGTGAGTGCTGGGAAGACGTCGAGGGCTCCTTTGGAGTCTGGGTATGCCACTTTCCCTTTTTCCCCGGGACGCGTGTCCAGGCCCCATGATAGCAACTACCTTCCCGTGCAGGAGGCTTTGTCTTTTCCCCCAGGGGATATTGTGGCACCCTTGTGCAAACCCGCGTGCGTGTGGGAAAGGGGATCACCGATCCGTCTGTGTAATAGGGGGGTCCCAAAGGGGTGAGGGTTTCAATGCCCCTCTGGGTTTCTGCCTTTGGGGCGGGGTACAATATTATTTTTTTGCTTCCAGTCTCGCCCGAAAAAACTCATCGAGGTTGTGCCCCGGCGGAGCTTCGACAAAGTGGGGGTGGGGGTCCATCCCCTTGGCCAGAGTGGTTTTTTGAGCTGATGGCGTATAGACCCTGGCTGTGTGGACCCCGGGAGTTTTTTTGCAAAAGTCGTTATTTTTTAGGCATCTGACTATTTTGGTCTTAGGTTGTGTTTGGGAGCCGGGATGACCTTTGATAAAAAATTTGGGGCTGCCGTTAGATCAATTGTGAGGCCAAAGGGGGAGAAGGTTGTTCCACTAGGAGGTTGAGGGACCTTCGCCCACCCCCTTGGGGCACCCAGAATGCCCCCGGGGCTTTTTTTTTTTTGGACGTCTCCAATCGGTTTTTTTATTTTTCCTTGTGCCAATCAGAGGGGGAGGCATAGTCTAAAAGGGGCCCGACGCATGTACGGAATATCTTAGTACTTTGTCGGCCCCCTATGCGTTTTCCACCATTACTCTCATACAGACAGTCTTGCCTTTGTTCGGTCAAGCAGGTACTGGACCTCTGGGGGAAAGAGAGGGTCCGGTCTACCCTTCCCCCAAAGGTACGGGAAATTCCTAACCCACCCCAAAGCCCTTTCCCTGGTTTTTTAGATTTGGGCCCTTGAACTCCTATCTCAAAGCCAGGGCCCTTTGGATTTGGCTGAGAGATCTTTAGTTGTCCGCAACACTGGATACCAAGTCCAGCAACGCGGGGCTTTTTTTGGCATGTGGTCCAGGGAGATGTAGCAGATCGTTGCATGGAGAGATTTTCCCCCCATGGGAGGTTTTGTTGAGGTACAGGACATTAGGTTTTAAAAAAGGGCTGGACTGAAACCCCCCCCTGTGGCGTTCCATTTTCTAGTGGCATGTGCTGTATAGGTGACCTTGGGAAATTTTGACTTGGCTGTTCTTTTCGTAAAGAGTCCCCTATCAAGCCAAGAGCTACCTCTGTTTCCCTTTTTGGATCGGCTCTCCTGAATGGCAAGAGGACTTCCCAAATTTCGAAAGCTTCTCCAGGTAAAGGAAATATGCCACAGATGCGCCCGTGTTATTGTGCTCAAACGGGGCTATGCTGTGCGCGTGCTCATGCCCCTGGTAAACCCTGGAGGGTTCGTGTGGGGCTCCCTTTTCCATTGGGCCCGGGGCATACCATCCCCCGGCAGTTTTTGGCCAGAAGCTGAGGAAGAGATGGGGGGGTTTTTCCCCGGCTCCTTTGGTTTAGGGAGGAACTATGGTACCCCTTTTCCAGCTCTGGGGTGGTGGAAGTTTCCCGGGGGATTGTTGAATTGCAGGAATGAAAAGCTCCCCTACCAGCCCCCGGCGGGAGAGATGGGTCGAGTCCGTCACGCCCGGGGCGAGTTGCGACTAGCTTTGTGTGCATTCTTGTTCCCTAGAGAAAAGAAACGTCTGGTTATGGGGTTCGGCTCCCCTTTCCTGTTTGGAGCAAGTCTGTCTTTTTGGGCGTTCTTGTCTTCCCTCAGTTGGCTGGCGACTGCGCTGTCTTCTGCAGAGAACTTGGCGCCAGTCTTTTGGGGCCTCTGCCTGGGGTCGTGGTGGTCATCCGGGGGCTGAGGGCGGTGGCCGCTTGCCCGTTGCCATAGTCTAGAGGGGGGTACGGTGATCGAAAGACCACCCTTTCCCACCCACTTTTCCCCTGCCTCACTCTGCTGGCATTTTCCTTGGCATCCCCCCCCCCTCCCTTGGGAGGGCTGGTTGTCGGGGGTTTTTTCCCTTTGGGAAATGTTTTCGGACATGTTTACCCTGGGGTTTGACCTCCCTATCTCGTTTTAAAGTCCAGGCGCCTTGGCTCCGGGCCCCGGGCCGGTTTTGGGTAGGGTAGTGAGGCGCCTCACAAGGCTTTACAATTTGGGTTTGTAGCATTCCCACATTTGGCTCTTTTGGGGTTCAGCTTCTCAACAGGGCCCAAGGCGTTGGAAACGCCGCCAGTTGCCTTTGCCCTGTTTTCCATCTTGGTTCGGTCGTGGTATTTCGGCGGGGCCACTACCCAGAGGGTTGTTATAGTGCCTAAGGGACTGTGACGGTCTCATCACACGCCGCCAATCCTCTCCACCAGATCGCAGGGCCCAGGGTGAGTCAGGACCCCCCCTCTCACATGGTTGGCCCCTGGCTTTTGGGGAGACGATCTCGGGGAAGTCTGAGCCTTTGGGCTATGGGGACAGCCAGCCGCTCCGGGCCCCAGGGACCCCAGGGGGGTGGTGTGCATGAAGTCTCCCCTTGATCACTCGGTCGTGTGTGCGGAAGCCATCCCTGGCTGATGTTAAGTACTCAGTGTGGCCCTTACCGTTGTACTTTTTCAGGGGTCCCCGGGCCAGTTGAATCTCGCGGCAAGAGATTCAAATCCCACAGGCGGTGATCGGCTATTGTGGGCAGGGAATTGTTGCCTTCACCAGGGTCATGGGCCTCTTTTCCCATCGGAACGTGGCACGCGTAGACGGTTTACCCTGAAACGAACGCTTCCGCTGAAATGTCTCTGGAGCATACGATGTCAATGCCCCCTTGATCGCACTATTGCGTGGGGAGGCACCCTTGGGGAAAACCACAGATTTTCCACTCAGAATACTTGATTTCGTGTCATGATTTACATTGATAGTTACATCAGAGACATGTCACTTCGGGTTTGACGGTCGGAGTTGACAACTCCCTTTTGGGGATCCCCACTGCTTGAGGACTCTCTTTTGGTGTCAGGTATCCCTGGATCCACTGGGGGTGGAGAGCCTTTTGGGAGCTCTGACTTTTGTCTTTTTCTTTTTTTTCCCGGGGCCAGGCTGTTTCTGTGCATTTGGGGGCTTGCCGGGCAGGGTCAGCTTCTTTGATTCGGTTGTGGCACTGAATCAGCCCGGGTTAGGGTCTGCCTTTGGGGCTAGCCTGGGTAGGCTTGCCCGGAGGGCTAGCCTGGCTTGGAGAGGGAGGGGGGTTCGACCTGGGCTGAGGAAGGATTTGGGGGATTTTGGCCCTTTTCCATCTTCCTTCCCTTATGTTTTTTTACGGGCTGTTTCAGTTCGTCATGGCAACATTGACTGCCTTATTTTCCCCCTCTTTCCCCGGTCCTGGACAAGGATACTGCCATGCTGTTACCCCAGCTGATCAGGATCGAATGCCCCCTCGTGAAAGAACATGTCTTCTGGGCGGGGGGGGACCGTGTGGTGCTGTTGGAACCTTTTTCCGTGGTTCCTCTGCACTTGCTTCACTTGGGGGAACTCCTGTTTTCGGAGATCTCCGGTTTCGGCTGGGGGGCAGCTTTCCCTTTCCCCTTTGGGGGGTCGGGGAAACCTTTTCGCTTTTGTTCCTCCCCCCGACGTAGGTGCCTGGGGGGGAGGAACAAAGTTGGGCGCTTTTTAGCAACCCTGCCTTTGAGGGCCCCCTCTTTCCCGACAGAGCAAACCAGGCTCCAGGGTGATGCCCCCTTTGGGCCCGTTAGGGCATTTGGCTTTTGTCCTTTTTTCTTCTTTATGTGCCTTGATCACACCTCGTATGTGTGCCTTGTACAGACACCCATTTTGGGTTGGGTGTACAGTTAGCCCGGTGGGGTCCGTATTCGGCACTTGAAAAAACCGAAGGGTTCAGGCACATAAGGCGTAGGTTGGAGGGACCCCATTACCCGATCAAGGGTGGACTTTTGGGGTTTCCTTTCATGGCACCAGGACTTGCCTGGTGGAGTCTTCCCCTTCACAAACGGGAAACCTCCCGACCTGTGGGTGTGTGTTATCACCTCCAAACCCTTGAGACTGAGAAGCCGTAGCCCATTTTGACTCTCTTCCCTCGGGGGTTTAGTGGCGAGAGGGTCACTTTTCTCCCACTTTTAACTCCTTTTTCTCCTCAGGGAAAAAAAGGGTGGTTGTCTTTTTGGGGATGATGTCATGCCCCGACTCGCGCAACCCGGATTTACAGCCGGATTTTGCGTGGCTCTCCAATGCCCCCTTACCTTTGGGGAGGCATTGCGAAACCCTTCGGGGTTTAAAGGGGGGCCGAATTGCGGGAAACGCCCCCTTTGGGGGGCCAGATCGCCATAGGTCGGACTCCGGCCTCGGCCGTTCGGGCCCCCCCTTTCGGCTTTGGGGCTTTTTCCTGAGGCACCCGCGTTTCGGCTGTTCAGCTGGTGCTCCCGATTCATTTAGGGGGCGTTTAGGGGGTCAAGACCTTCCTGGGCTGGGTCTGGCCTGGAGGGGCCCGCACGAGAGTCCCTCTGTTTGGGCAATCTGGTGGACAGACATGTTTTTACTATTTATTTGTCTTGTCCCCTCTGGGAGCAGGATGACAGTGTCATCCTTGCTCGGGGTTTTCTTTTGCCCCAAGGCTGTAAGGGTTCAGGGGGTGCCGTGGGCTGGGCCTTGCACGGGTCGTCAACAGTAAGGGCTGTCTGTGGGGGGTTTTTATTAGATTTCCCTTACTTGGGAGTGCTTTTATCCACTCACCCCCCACCCACCCGGAGTCCAAAAAGGGAAACTGAGTGTAGAACCCAATGTCAACAGCAACGGGGTGGGGTGAGGAATTACGCAGCCAATTAGCCGATTGCATGGTACACCGGACGGTTGTGGGTACCAACGGCAGCATGATGCTTTACCCAGCCCCCCAGGGAGACACCGATTGACCTGACCGGGGCCCGGATCAGGGGCCCCCTGTCTTGCCGAAAAGAGGCCAAAGAGGCGTGTTTCTAGCCGCAGGGCGTACCGGGCACGGCATCGCTCAACCCCAGGACTCCCCTTCCCAGCTCACAAGGTGCCCGCATGGAAACATGGGTAGGGGTAACCCCTTTGGGGGTATCCCAGAGGGGATTCCCTTCCACCCCGGACACATTTATGGAAACATTCTGCTCCCCCCCAGTGAGGGGGGGAGCTCTTTCACTTTTCCCGGCAGTTCCCTTTCCCCTCCTCGGAGGGGGCCTTACCCTTTTTTTAAAGTGAACCCTCTTTTTTTCCCGAAA
This sequence comes from Penaeus monodon, assembly GCF_015228065.2. Taxonomy (NCBI): domain Eukaryota; kingdom Metazoa; phylum Arthropoda; class Malacostraca; order Decapoda; family Penaeidae; genus Penaeus; species Penaeus monodon. The sequence continues at coordinate 2,598 of NW_023644096.1, read as the reverse complement.
AGCCCAAAGGTTGTTTTACCTCATTGGAAAAAAAGGGGGGGCCTGCCCCTGTTCCGTCAGTTCCTTCATCCCTCTGGAAAAAGCCGGCCACAGCTGTTTCACCACAGTGAGGGAGAGAAAATTAACTTTTTCCCGGGGGTTCCCATCAGGACGGTTTTTGGGTGGATCCTCTTCCCCCTTTAAAACCCTCCAAAAGGGTGTTTCACCTCATGAGAGAAGGGGGGGTTCTGACCTGTTCCAGTAAGCTCCTTTTGTCCTTGGGGAAAGCCAAACCCCAGCTGTTTTCCCTCACAGTGAGGGGGAGGAGCTGGGCTTTTTTTTTCCCGGATTCTTTGGAGGGTGAGTTTAACGGGGGTCCCTTTTCTCTGAAAACCCAAAGTTTTACCTCATGAGAGTAGAGGGGCCCCTAAACCCGTTCCGTAAGTTCCTTATCCCTTGAAAAAGTCAACCACAGACTATTTCATCACAGGAGGGAAAGACAACTTTTATCCCGGTACTTCCCACACGGGAAATTTATGTTCGTTAGCGTGTATTTGGAAAAACCCGGTAAGGCCCCGAAAGGGGGGTCTACCCGCCTATCGCCCTATTCGAAGAAAAAGAGGGAGCATCAGATGGTCTGCCCAACCCAAACCCCAACAAAAGAAAGGCAATCTATGCAACCTAGGGAGGCCTTAAGGCCCCCCAGACACACCCCCCCCTGGGGAGGAAAGGTTGCCCCCCTTCGAGCACGCGCCCGAAAATGGGGTCCAGTCCCAGAAGGTGTGCCAGAGTCTCCCAAAGCCGAAAATTTCCCTAGGAAAGGGGGCTAGTAGGGCACGAAGCTACATCAAGAGGGGGCAACAGTTTCCCCCTTTGCATGGAAAACCCGGGTCTTTTTTTGAAAAATATCGGGGATGTTTTCCGGGGTTTGGGGTGCCGACCTTTTCACCCATCATATCCGAAAGCAACGAGAACCTGTTTGGGGAAAGCCAAAACCTGTTCCTATAACCAGGGGAAACCCTTCAAGGGGAGGTCAAGACATCGGATACGGGAACATCCGGGAATCCCGCTGGTAGCATCGCCATCATGGTGGGAAGAAAAAAAGATGGCACCTATAGGTGTGTGGGACTCCGCCAGCTAAAACAAAAGGTCGAGTTTTATCCCATGCCTAAGCACCGCAGAAGTCCTACTGCACAAGCAGGGGGGGCAAATACTTCACCAAAATCGACCTGAGCAAAGATACTGGCAAATACCGGGGGCCCGAAGAAGACATTCACAAGACTTCATTTGTAACCCCAGATGGACAGTACGAATTCCTGCGGATGCCTTTTGGGATGGTGAACGCTGGAGCAACCCTTGTGCGTGCATAAAGTTTCCTACTGAAGGGGATGAGTGGAGATGAGAGTTACTTTGATGACATCATTGTCCACTCAGCCACTTGGGAGCAACATCTTCAGTTCTGGGGGAACTCTTTAGTAGGAACAGTGCAGCTAGGATGACAGCTAGACCATCTAAATGCACTCTGGCTACCGACGGGAGTGGAGTTCATTGGGCATGTGTTTTCCCGATGGATCCATGGAATATTAGAAAGTAATCTAGAGAAAATTAAACAGGGACCCCGTCCCAAGACCAAAAAAGAAGTGCGGGCTTTTCTTGGCCTGACCAAATACTACAGCAGTATATAGCCAACTATGGCAGCATTGCTGCTCCCTCTCTGACCTAACCAAGAGGGGGCAAGCCGAACAAAGTACGATGGGAGGACCTCAAGAAGCAGCATATTCCTTCTCAAATTGCTGTTAACTAATCAGCCCATTTTTAGACTCCATGTCCATCGTACATGCTACCCACGCATCAGACACAGGCATAGGCTGAGATGAGGTACTCAGCCATGGAAAAGGAGTGTCTGCTGCCGTATGGGCCGTAAAGAAATTCTGTAATTATGTCTACAATACACAGTTCATATTACAGACAGACCATCAACCATTGGCCTACCTTGGGAGAACCAAATATGGGAATGCAAGGATCATGCGGTGGTCCATGTACCTGCAGAACTTCCGGATCCAAGTGCAGTCAATCAAGGGAAGTGAAAACGTCGGGGCTGATTTCCTTTGCAGAGCACATTACCAGAGGGAAAACCCACAGCGCACCAGGCTAGGAGGAATCAAGAAACCTCGGTGCCCTCACTGTGTTCGTGTTATATATATGTTTGTTGGTGTTTCTCTACGATAGAACTTTCTGATAGCCCAAACGACAGCTTGCATTTCCAATTCGATGGTCAATACTGTGTTTCTGTAAATTTTCAAGAACAAGATCCACATTCCCACCATCTTGTATCTTCCAGCACCGTGGTCCTGCAGCAACACATAGCCGAGGCTGTAGAGTCTGGAGGCATCGGTCTGCAGAATAGTAGGAAGAGCTGGATCAAACGTCGCGAGTATGGGTGGCTTTGATAAAGCTTGTTTAGTGTCAATAAAAGCTTTGGTGTGGTCCACTGTCCAAGTAAAAGCTCTTCTTGATCATCAGTGGGCAGAGCAGCGCTGCAGTGGGCGAAATCTTGGGTGTAACTCAGGTCAGTTGATTTACCAAGCCATAAATGACCGAAGATCTTATTTAAACGGA
>NW_023644094.1:0-7500 GCF_015228065.2 Penaeus monodon | reverse complement strand
GGGGCTTGAGGTCCCAATGATCTGTGAGCCGGACCAGAGGGCTACCCATACTGGAGGGGTCACCAGTGAGGGATGAGACAAAATGGCTTCCTGGTGCACCAAGGCCTATGAGAGGGGATGGTGCACCCACCCCTGGTTCATTCCATCTTGGACCAGGGAGAACTCTCCCACGTGTGTTTGGTGGCATCCCGTATTACTAGGAGACAGGAGTCCTGGAGGTTGAGCGATGCTGCACGCTGCGCCCTGCAGCTAGCAACACACCTCTTTGGTCCTTTATTCTGGTTAGACGGCGGCCTTGATCAAGGCCCGGTCAAGTCAATCGGCTGGTCAAATATGGCTAGGGTCAAGCAGTTACTTTTTAGTCGGTAGCGCATAGGTCCCGCGACTGCCATCAGTACTGTAATAGTGGTGCGTATATTTCCTCATTACCCCGGGTGGCTGTTGGGAGATTTTGAGCCCAAACTATAGTTTCCCCCCTCGTTGGACTCCAGGGTGGGGGGGGGGGTGAGGAAATGAAGAATTCCAATTTATGAGTACTACAAATTTACAAAGATCTAGCTCTCTCCCTGACGACCTACGCAATCCCCGACCATTCCCTTGGAACATCACGTATTGTCACTTTGGAACCTTTCCAGTTTCCCAAAAGGCAAGAATGGGAATCGTAATGGTTCCCGGGCTCCCAAACCAGGTAAGAAGGGGAAAAGTCCTCCTAAAATCCACTAAGGAAATCTTACCTGGTAAATATGAAAACATTTCATATAGTAAGTACCTAGTAGTGAAGACCATTGAAGGTTTTACAATCATGGATCTTGATATTTTCGAAGTACATCGAAAATTTTTTGAAGTATGTCAACGTTATCCTCGCATCACCCCACAGCGAGATGGTAGCCTAATAGTTGAGGTTTCGTCACCAGACGAGGTGACCGACTGCGTGCGATATGCAAACATTCCGGGGGCTAAATTTTCATGTTCCCTCACAAAACCCCAATTAGTGAAATGGAATTGTCTTTTCCGAGACCTGATGAGGTATTCTGAGGAGAAACTGTTAGAGGAACTAGAGAATTTAATGTAGTGGCAGTAATTTTAAGAAGAAAGTTGACGGTTTGGAAACGTCTACACCAGCTCTCCTCTAACTTTTAATAGTATGGTCCTTCCAGAATCAGTTAAAGTTGGCAGGGAAACCCACCTAAGGTAAAGCCATATGTACCCAACCCTATGCGGTGCTTCCACTGCAGGGTTATGGGCATGGAGCCAACTCTTGCCTTTTTTAAGGAAAATGGGAAAACCAAGAATATGTTAAGTGTGGTAGGACGGTCATCAAGGAGATGACAATTGTCCAGGTCCAATTGCTGTCCACTGCAAAGAAGCTGATGAAGCTTCTTCAAAGCAGTGTAAAAGGTAAAATTTGAGAAAAATATTGATAATAAGGAGCAAGGAGAAATTTGTTTTCAGAGGCAAAGCGACGTGCCGTGTGCTGTTTGCACAGCCAGGTAAATCTTTGCTTCGGTTCTGGCCCATCCTCCTTCCCCCCAAACCCCTTTCCCTTTCCCAATGCTTCTTACACCACACACTCTGCCACTCTTTTAAACCTCAGTCCCCAAATTTGCTGAAAACTGCCTCTGGTGAGTTCACCAGAAACGGGTAGGGTGAGGGGTCTATTGAAGAGACTCCTCCTCCCAAAGTAAGGTCTTTGGAGCCATCAGGTGAGGTCCAGAGGCCTCAATGGTGACAGCCCCAGCTGCCACCATATCCACAGGGGCCTCTGCTGCTAGGAGAATGCCCTGAAGCAAAGGTTCGGGTTTGCCCTTTGCCAGGCAAAGGAATCCTGAGCCCGTTCAAAAGACTCATTTAAAGGTGGGGTCTTTGGAGCCGTCAGGAAGGGCTCCAGGGTCTCAACAGTGACAGCTCCAGCTGCCACCACATCCACAGGGGGCTCTGCGCTAGGCAGAATGCCCCTGAAGCAAAGGCTCAGGTCCGTTCTTTGTCCAGGCAAAGAAATCCTGAGCCTGTCAAAAAGGGAAGCCTGTGGAAATAGTTCCACGGGAAAACAACCCCTCAAAAGATTTCTCCCAAGATCCAGGAAAGGGACAGCCTAAAGGTGTAGGGCAAACCTTGACCACAGGTGCTGCCAACACCTTATGAAAAAAATAGTTAAATAGAACTGGATCCCCTAATCCAAAGGAACTGTCAGGGAATTCATGCAAAATGGGAAGAACTGCAACATCTGATAGCTTCATGTAACCCAGTTTGTGTATGCCTACAAGAGATTATGACCAGGGAAAATCATCCGTTTTCCCTGAGAGGTTTCCCAAATTAAAGGGCCCATTATGGGACTTTTGACAATGGACCTCATGGAGGAGTAGCAGTAATGGTACGTCAAGATATTCCCTTCCAGGCCATCACCTGCGACAACACTGCAGGTGAAGCTGTGAGAATAGGCTTGCCCACGACCTTACACTGTTGCATCTATCTACCTTCCTCCACATAATCTCAACATAAATGATTTGGAAGATCTACTTGGGCAGTTGCCACATCCATTTCTACTCTTGGGAGATTTCAATGGTCGGCATCACCTCTGGGGAGACACTTTGTGCAACCCTCGGGGAAAGGCCTTGGAGTCCTTGCTCCTAAGAGAAAGATTGCAGTTTTATTGAACAGTGACACTCCCACACATTTCCAAATTCAACGGGGACATTCTCCAATATAGACCTGTCAATTGTCTCACCTGATTCACAGATGAATTTCATTTGGCAGGTTATGGAAGACTTACATGGAAGCGACCATTTCCATACTTTGGAGGAGGTGAATGGTCTTCAGCCAAATGGAGTGCAGAGATGGCGACTTGACATGCGGACTGGAATTTTTTTAGATCAACTGCAGTATTGCATGGATCTGTGAATGATTTCCAGTGTGTTCAAGATGCTGTTAATCACTTCACATCACGAATTCACCTTGCAGCAAAAGCATCCATTCCCAAAAGTAGCGGGCATTACCGTCGACCTCCGGTACCATGGTGGTCTGATGAATGCAAACAAGCTGTCAGAGCAAGAAAAGCTGCATTAAGGCAGTTGAAACGACGCCCCAGTGATGTAACCTTGATCCATTACAAAAAGACCCGAGCCAAGGCCAGGCGAGTGCTAAAGGAGGCCAGACGGACGTCATGGAGACAGTATGTCTCCTTGATTAACTCTGGGACCCCCTTAGCTGGGTATGGGACAAGGTGCGTAGATCGCTGGAAAGAGCACATCACTGTCACCCCCCTGCTTTGAAGATTGATGGCATAATCATCACAGATAAAAAAGTGTTTGCTAATGAGCTAGCTAAATCCATGGCAGAGATCTCCTCTGGAGCATCTTACACTGCCCGATTCTCCCCTCTTCGGCTGAACAGAACAACACCCAGTGTCGTTCTTCAGTAGGACTGCAGCAGAACTTCATACAACTTGCCATTTTTGAGCAAGGAGATGGACTCTGCTTTGCAGCTCTTGCCCCAGGAAGTGACGATATTCCATACCAAATGATATCTCACTTACCAGAGAGATCCCAAAAGTTCTTGTTGGACCTATTCAATAGGATATATAGGGAGGGTACAGTGCCAAACCACATGGAAAGAGTCTATAATCATTCCAGTCCCTAAACCTGGCAAGGATGCTTCCACACCAGGAAATTACAGACCAATTTCCCCCACCAGCTGCATCTGCAAGCTGATTTGGGGAAAATGTAAACTTCAGGTTGACATGGATGCTAGAAAAAGGAAAACGTGCTGACTCCATATCCCTATGGGTTTAGAAGATTGAGATCGACCCCCAGATGCCTTGTAAGGATGGAAATGCTATACAGAATTTCCCTTTGCACAGCGAGTCACTGATAGCAGTCTTCTTTGACCTTGAAAAGGCTTATGATACTACTTGGAAGCAGGCATACTCAAGAAGGGTTTTATGACATTGGCTTAAGAGGAGCATTGCCACTTCATACAAAGCTTCCTTGCTAACAGGAAATTTAGAGTTCGGGTGGGAAACAGTTTTCTCTAATCTGGAAGATCAGCTGGAAGGGGTCCCCCAAGGGAGTGTCTTAAGTGTGACCCTGTTTGCCATTGCTATAAATGACATTTTTAAAGGCTGTTCCAAGTTCTGTCTCATGTATCTGTTAGTGGATGACTTTTCACTGTACTGCTCAGGGGAAGCTTACAGGATGTGCAAGGACACATGCAGGCTGCAATAAATCAGGTATACAGTGGACAACATATCATGGTTCAAATTTTCCCCAAGCAAGACCATGACTATACACTTCCACAAACGAGGAAAATTCCATCCCTTCCCCATTTAGAGCAAACCCAACCCGCAATTTTCCAAGAGGTGAAGTACTTGGGTCTAATTTTTTACTCAAGGCTTACATGGGTGCCTCACATCAAACAGTTGAAAGTAAAGGCTACAAAAGCACTTAGTATTTTGCGGGTTTTTTCACTCTATCTTGGGGTGCAGACCGCACAACGCTATACGGCTTTACCGAGCGCTTTTTCGTAGTAGCTTGTTATGGAGGGGAAGCTTATTCATCTGCAACTCCCACTGTTCTACGGATGTTAGACTCGGTCATAATGAAGCTCTCAGAAACTGTACTGGGGCTTTCAGGCTTCACCTGTGGGTCCCTGTATGCTGAGAGTGGAGAACCACCTCTTTCATTACCCGAGAATACATGAACCCGATTTACTACACGAGACTAAAAAGGATTCCAGGATCCCTACATCCAGATTGGTTTTTCAACCCCTTTAAGATAGCCCCTCCTATGGTAGGAGAATGAGGGAAACTTGTGGAAGATCTTAATTTGAGTCTCACTAAGGTTCTGGGTGTTGGAATTCCCCAATTTCCCCCTTGGACTAATCAGTTGAGCTGGATTTAGTCGGAATTGGGGAAAGGGGAGAGATCGAAGCAGAAATCCGAGAGAAATTTCTTCAGCACATTTCTAAATACCGGGGATCAGATGCAATTTATACAGATGGTTCGAAATCTGAAATGCGTGGTTTTGCAGCAGTGAGCAGAAGGAAGATTGCATCTGGGAGTCTTTTCTCTAGCACCTCGATCTTCACTGCAGAGTTACATGCCCTCCTTACAGCAGTTAAGATGACTAGAGATCTTTCGAACCATTTGTTGTGATATATTGTGACTCTCGTAGTGCCTTACAAGCAATCAAGAGCTTAAACTCATCACATCCATTAGTGAGGGAGGTTCAAGATGCTGCACTGATGTCAACACGTAAAAAGATAACTCTATGTTGGGTGCCAGCGCATGTTGGTATCAAGTGGGAATGAGCGAGCGGATCAGAAGGCAAAGGCAGCTGCGCTCAGCCTTGTGATGCTGTTTTTCCCTCCCAACACCGACCTGAAACCCAGCATCAGAAGTTGTCTTCGTGATAAATGGAGGAACAATGAGGCATACCTCCAGAACAAACCTTTCGAGACATTGAGATGACCTTGGCAGTTGGGCGACTAGATCCATCCCACCGAAAGTGGAAGTTGTATTAACAAGAATAAGAAACGGGCACACAGATGACTCATGGACCAATGATGGCTAAAAATGAAGCACTTTGTGAAGGATGCCAAGAGCCATTAACGATCGCACATGTAGTGGAAAGATGTGCAACATTCTCAGACCAAAGACGTATGTACTTGTCTCCCCCATATACAATGAAAAACGCATTGGGGGAAGATTGTGACATAGAGGGTCTTATTAATTTCCTTAGGGAGACTAATATTTTCAATAAAATTTAATTATGCATAATGTTTATGCAATAATTTTATGCACTTAGAGCATAATATTTATGCTTTGATTTTTAATCTATTTATTATTATTTGTAAGATATTTATTGATAGATTTTTAAAGTTTTAAACATTTTAATATTTCTAGTTAACAAGGTATTCGCCGCTAATGACCTTAGCTGTTGACGCGGCAGATAATTTTAAATAATCAATCAATCTTCCTTCATACTTTCTTTTATATTTATTTTTATTAGTTTTATATATATATTTGATTTTGTCGTGTACTTTATCCTTGATTTTAACGGAACCATAGCCATTTTCTTTTAACAGTTTTTATATGCACTCTTTTAAGCCGGGGTAAAAGCTTGCCTAACTTTGCTTTTAGCATTGATTAAAACTTTTTAACTAGTTCAAATGCTATTTTTATAGGGGATAGGGATTTGTAACCCCGTGATTAGCAAAGAAAGCTATCATTCTTCGGCGGAACCTGCCACGCCATCTAGGGAGAGAGACCGAAAGTAGTTCGTTCCCGGGGCTAGTTACTAGCCCACTAATAAAATCCTTGCTGGGGTCTGCTATATATAGCCCGGGAACTGAGCGGGGGTAGGCAGGGGCATAGGTTGAAACGTCCTAAGCGGCCGATGTACACCCGGTGGAAGCTATTGACGTTGTTTTTTTCTTTATGTTTCCCCTGCGGTCGTAAGGACGAGGTTTTAACGGCAGTAAGGTGGGATATTTTTAAGTTTTTCATTTTTTTATGATAAGAACTGAGTGCTCCTATGATAAGAACTGATTGTTTCTCCCCTTTTCTTGTTTTTAGGTTCTGGTTCCCGTATTGTTTTAATGTTTATATTTTGGTGTTTACCTGTTTTTGTGTTTTTAGAATGTTTTAATAAATGTATATTTTGAAGATTCGTGAGTGAAATTCCTCCTTTTTTACTTAACCTCTCATTAAGAGACAAATGTTACCATACTTGGCTACCTGTGGCAAGCAATTGACCACCTTCTATCAGCCCTTAAGGCTGACACGCACTCCCCTCGGATTTTAACACGCTTACCAGACTAAACTCTTGTTGATTGGGTCATTTTTCCTCTTCTCACATGCATGCTTTCCTTTTTACCATTTACACCCTTCTACACGTCTTCTTCTTTCGGTACACTTATTGTTCCTGGACGTATTAACCAGGTGGTGGCAGCGCTAATGACTTAATTAACGAGGGTAATTAAAGTAAATTAAAGACCAATCACTACATTATAACTGCAATAATTGCAATAATAATGATAATAATTGCAATAATGATGATAATAATTGCAATAATGATGATAATAATTGCAATAATGATGATAATGATGATGATAATGATAATATTGATGATAATCATGATAATAATGATGATAATAACAGGAATTGTCTCCATCTATAATAAAAAAAAAAAGGTAAAAGAAAATAATTCCCAAAAGTCGAAAAAGCGGCAAAATCTAGCGAAATATAGCCTTTTGAGAGTATACTCCAAAATGACGTTTTTTTTTATTTCTCTGATGATTTTGGCAATTATTAGGGTAATAATGATAATAATTACCAAAATCGTATTAATCATGACAATAATGAGGATAAAAGTGGGAATAAAGAGAATTTTGATAACATTTGATGATTATTAATATTATCATAATTTTATATCATTATTATTATTATTATTTATATATTATTATTTATTATTATTATTATTATATTATTGTTATTATTATATA
>NW_023644093.1:0-8842 GCF_015228065.2 Penaeus monodon | reverse complement strand
AAGGGGAAAAATTTTGCCCCCCAAAGGGAATTTTTTTTACTTTTCTTAAAAGAAAAATTAGGGAAACATTTAATAAATTTGAAAATTTTAAACCTTTCATTTATTTCCCTAAGATACTCAAAAGAAAAAAGAAAAAAAAAAAAAATCTATCCTTTACTCTCTCTAAAAAAAAAAAAAGAAATCACTATGCAAAAGTAACTCAAAAAACTTGGTATTATTAACTTAACCAAACAGGTTTTCAGGTTTTTCCATATTATTTGGGTGGGGCTTTGCGGAATTCCCCATCATTGAGTCAAAAAACAGAATCTGTTTGATGCTGGTGGGTTTTGTTCTGTAAAAATCAAAGTTGATTTCCCCTTTTTCATTAAAAACAAAATGCCATTTTTGGGGAAAAAAAAACTCCATGTATAAAATTTTTTTTTATAGGTCCCACAAATAAAAAAGGGAATATTGTATAAAATGTATAAAAAAAAGATATTTAGTCAACCAAAACAAATCCATTCTTATTTTCAGGAAAAGCAAAGGGGGGGGACATTCTCAATTTAAAAAAGAAAAAAAAAAAAAAAAATAAATAATAAATTTTTTTAAGGGAAAATTCCTATATAAACCATTCTATTAACAAATGAGAATTTTGACTTGATTATTACTATTGAGAAAAAAAAAGAATAAAATTGGAAAAACAAAATTCTAGGAAAATTTAAACTTACATGGGGAATCCCACCCTCATCCACAGAGATTTTTCCAAACATCCTAGTTTAGGTCTTTACCTTGCGCAAAAAACAGTAAAAGCAGGTGGTTTTTCTTGGGTTTTTTAACATCAAATTCTTGGAAATCTGTATAAACTTAATTTTAACAACCTCCATCTTTTTGGTCTACTTTTCCTGGAAAAATAATAAAAAAAATAAGTACGTTGTTTTAAATAAATTTCAATCCTTCATTAAAAAAAAAAAATAGGTTTTTATATACAATTTTTTTTTTTTTTTTTTTTTTTTTTTTTTTTTTTTTTTTTTTTTTTATATTTATGGAACAAACTTGAAAAAACTCCCTAATGTGGTTATATCATCTTTTCTTTTAGAAAAAAAAAATAAAATAAAAAAATTAAAATTAAAAAATATGATAAAAAAAAATATTAAAAATTAATTTTTTTTTTTATAGTTTTTCCCTTAACATTATTTCTGTAAATTAATTTCTAGATAGTTATTTTTTCAAAAAAAAAAAAAAAATAAAATTAAAAAATAAAATAAAAATTAAAAAAAAAGGGGGGAAAAAAACTTTACGCAAAAACCAGATTTCATCCAAAAAAAAAAAAGGCAATCTGTTGAGGTGTGGGTGGTTCTGCCTCTTCTTCTACACCCAGCAATTTGTTCATGAAAAAGAAGATTCATTCACTGTTCCACTAATCCTCATCCTCACTGAAACTGGGAAAAAACTTGATTTTGGCCGCTGAAAAAAAAGGGGGGGTTTTACACATATATATATTACTTTAATCAGAGGGGGGGGGGGGGGGATGACTTAAAAAAAAGGGGACCAAAAAAAATTTACTCACCATATAATACAAAAAAAATGTAGGGGCCTTTTCAATGATAAAAAACCCAAATAATGGAGATGTTTATTTTCATCCCCAATGTAGGATTTTATTTTCAATCAAAACCCCTTTCAGATGTAAAGGGATGGTCATGGATAATTTATTATTATTGCCATGCCCCACTTGTTGATTTCAGTTTTATTGAATTTTATTCATTACAACAAGAGGCAGTCCCAACCCATAAGGAGGTTTCATTTTTTACCAGTGCTAAAAAAACAATTACACACACTTTTATCCTTTTTCCTTGACTTCAGGATTTTTTTTTTTTTTTATTGCTAAAAGTTATTTTGGGCTTAATTAACATTTTTAAAATAATTTCTTTAAATGGGTCAAACAAACAAAAACCCTAATAAATTAATTGGAAAAAAAACAAACAAAAAACAAAAAAAAAAAAAATATCACCAATTAGCATTAGAAAAAAAAAAAAAATCAGGGGAGGGGTCCATGTAGGCTTTTAAATTGGAACCCATTGGGTGTGCCAGGGAAGGGCACGAGGTGTAAAAAAAAAAATCAAACAGCGGAAAATGTACATGTTTTTACCAGGCCATAAAAATGGGTTTAATTTAACCCAAAAAAAAATTAATTAGTTTATTTATGGGAGGTCATTTTAAATAGGCCTACTTGATTCTTCACCTTTTTACCCTCTTCATTGGGAATTTTTCCGGGGCAAAAGGGGGGAAAATTTTTTTTATTACTGTTTGTTTTATTATGTTTGTATTCATCATTCATAATCACTATTAAAAATTTCATTACCATTCAACCATTATTTAAAAAAAAACAAAAATTTATTTTTCTATCCTCATTCCATATCATTTATTATTATTATTCAACTACTAAACATTTATTTTTTTCATGATCAAAACAATACAAACAAAAAAAACGTTACTATAAAAAATATAAAAATTTTTCTTTTAAAAAAAAAAAAAAAATTCCTAAGGTATGGGTGTAAAAAATAGGGTGAGGTCAGGGGTCAGCCTAGGTCTTCGAGCCATATGTGTAAAAAACCAAAAAAATCAAACCCATTTTGCTGCTCGATTACATTTTGCCCTGTAGTTTTGTAAAAATAAAATAGCTCCACAAAAAAGTTGCTTAGGTCACCCATGGGAAATTTTATTTAAGCAAAGCCTACTTGGACTTTCATGGTTACTTGCTCATTCCTTAGATTTTTTACTGCAAAAAAGGTTTTTCTTTTTTTTTTTAATTTTTACTGTTTATTTATTACTGGGAACATTTATGGGATTACTGAAATGTTTACTGGGACACTATTTAATATTACTAATAAAACTCGGGGGGAGGGGGATTCTTTCCCCAAAAAACAAAGGGGTTACACAGGAAAAATATCAGTTTAGGGCCTAGTTACTGGGACTCTTGTGGTCTACATAAAAAACAAAAAATAATAATTTTAATAAATTAAAAATTTAGTGAAACTGGCAAAGTTTTTACCATTGGGCCCTTTTTCTGCATCAAAAAAAACAGGTTAATAAAAAAACCCACTCTAAGGGAGAGTAAGTAGTGTTTTTACTCCTTGGGGTTCAAATGGGCTTAAAATATCCCAAAAACATGGAGACAATGGGATAAAAAAATCAAAACCAAACAAAACTTACCTGCAGTGGGTCTCCCTGCCAAAGGCCACGTTCTTCTCTCGGTGTGGGACATATTCAGCATCAAAAATTCAATCATCATTCCTCCCATATCATCATCTTTCAGAAATTCCCGAACTCCCAAGGGTTTTTCTTTTTTCCTTTTCTTTTTTTTCTTTGGGAGATTCCCTGTTGGCAAAATAGGGGGGGAACACATCCAAACATTAATTAAAAAAAAAAAAACAAAAAAGGCTTTTCCCCTTTTTAACACCACGGATCAAAAAAAACCCCACATTCCAACAGGGGTATTTGTATAAAAAAAAAAAAAATAACACAAGGTTTTCCAAATTTGGCCCTGAGGTGGGGGGGACATTTGGGGTCTCCTTTAAACTCAAAGCAAGCCATTATTATTAAAACTGGGGTTAAAGGGGGGGCAAAAAGATTTTCCCGGAAAAAAAAACTTATATTAAAAGTTTACAAAATAAAGGAAAAAAAAGGGGGGGACTTTGTAAACCATATAATCACTTACTTTGAAAAAAAAAGGGGATTAAATTTCCTGTTAAACCTTCCCTTGGGAAAAAAATTATTTCTTTTGGAAAAAATAAAAGCCAGTTTAATAGAAAACTGGGGGGCTTTAGGATTAACATGCAGAAAAAAAGTTACTTTACCCTTCTTGAAAAAAAAAAAAATGAGGCTTTGTCTGCTTCAAAAAAAACCATCACCCTTTCTTTGGCTTTAGCTTTTCTTCAAAAAAAATTATGTTCCCGGTGAAAAAAAAGCTAAAAGCCGTGGCAGCGAGGGGGATTTGCCCCGTTGTTTTGCAGCCACAAAGGTCATCAAAGTCCCTTCAATTTCTTTAAAAAGGTCTCCCTTTTTTTTTAACCTTGCACAAAGATCAAACATTTTTCTTAAGTTTACACAGTTAAAATTCACAAAAGTTCTATGGTTTAAAAGGAAAAAAAAAAACCCCATTCTTGAAATTTTAAAAAACACCCCATCCCCCACTGCCTGAAGGATATAAAATTTTAAATTAAAATTTTCCTGTTTAAATTCAAAAAAAAGGGGAAACACCCTTTACATGGGAAAAAAAAAAAACTTTCTAGTGTCCAAAAAAAAAGCACAAAATTTCCATTTAATAAAGTTTTTTTTTCACGATAGCCTTAACCAAATAACTTTACCCGGTTTGCCTTTGGTTTTTTTTTTGCTTGCTGCTGCTGTTTTTTCAGCCCTTTCTTCTTCCCAATTTTGGGATCAAATTTGCAAAAGGGAAAAAAAATATCTTTCCACCAAAAAAGGTTGGGGGCATTGTTCTCATTCTTTTCAAACGTATCCAAACAAATATAAAAAAAATGTTTTAAAAGAAATTTTTTCTCTTGGTAACAAAAAAAAAAAAAAAATGATAATAAAAACAAATCCCCAAAGGGGGAAAAAAAAGAAAATTTTTTAGGAGGACAAAATTTTTCAATTTTTCATTAAAAAAAATCCCAAAAAAAAAAAACAAAAAGGAAAAAAAAGGAAGAAATTTTTATAGGGGACCTCATTTTTCAAATACAAAAATAAAAATTTCTTCAACTTGGGACTCTTAAATTCTGAATAAAAATAAAAATGGGAGGGGATGACATTTGCAAAAGGACCAATCCAAAGCAAAAAAATAAAAATTCTTGTTAAAAAAAAAAAAAAACAAAAACAAAAAATAACCTTATGTGGAAAAAAGAAACATATGAAATATTTGGTTTTACAAAATAAAAAATTAAAATTTCCTGTTAAGATATTAACATCTCACAAAAAAACAGAGTTGCTTACTCAATTACTGAAGGCAAAAAAAAAAGGCCAAAAAGTTGAAAAAAAAAAGCAGGAGGACTAACAACAAAAAACATTTGTATGAGGAAAAAAAAAAACAGAGGGCCATAATTATGATTCCTGAAAAAAATTTTATTAATTCTCTTCTTAAAAAAACCAAAATGGAAATTGGATAAAAAAATAAAATAAAACTAAACCCAAAAAGGCCCTTTCAAAACCACTGAACAAAAATGTCAAAAAAAAAAAAAAACCTTTTCGTTAAAAAATTATTAAAATGTTAAATAAAAATTTTCTAAAAGATTACAAGGAACTTCCATGGAAAAAAAAAAAATAATAATAATTAATGTTTTACATAGCCTTTATTCTTTCAAAAAAAACAACATTTTTTAAAAATAAGAAATGAAAAAAAAAAGGCTAAAACATCCAAAAGGGAGTATTTTTAAAACAAAAAAAAAAAAAACTATAAACAAAAAAAAATGGGAAGGTCGGCCCAAAATGAGCGGGAATGAACTCTTTGCTATTTTAAAAATAAGAGAGATAAAAAAAATTTTGTATGGGTTCTTCATAGCTTTCTTTAGATTTACTTATCCATTAATGCTCAAAAACCTATAAAAAAAAAAACTGGAAAAAAAAGAGGGAAAGGGGAAAATGCTATGTTGCATGAAAAACAACAATGAAGGGACCTTTTAAAAAACAACTGTTAAAACATATTTTGCCACAATTTGAAAGCAGCACAAAAAAAAGCTTTTGGGGGGCCCCCACATTCAAAAGGAAAGGGGAAAAAACATAACTGCAGCCAAATTTAAAATACCACAAAACAAAAAAAAGCTACTTTTTGCATTAATGGTTTATGAATGGTGGTGAGAAAGAGGGAACAGAAAGCTGAAAAAAAGTAAAACATTGTTTTTTTACCCTAAAACAATTCCAACCATGCTTCAAAAAAAAAAAAAACTTGAATTACACGTCTTCCCGGGGATTCTTCCCCACCTCTCTTTCATTGGGCCAAACAAAAAAAAAATGAAAAAAAACCCCCAAAATTTGAAGATCCTTAAAAAAAAAACATGTGTAAAAAACACCAGCGGGGGGGCCCAAAGTACCAGGTTAAAAACCATCAGCAAAAAAAAAAACCTGTTATTTTTCTTTCTGCATTTCTTAAAAAAAACTTAATTGTTTTTTACTAATTCCAAATGTTGGCAAATATTAAAGATGAAACAAAAAAAAAGGTAAAAAGAAAAAAGGAGTCCATCAAAATATATTAAAAGTCCACCATTCTGATGTTTTAAAAAAATCAAGGGGGGGACAGAACCACAGTCACAGGGGGGGGAAAACAGTCAAAAAATGGGGGGGAAAACACAGACTCCCCCAAAAGGGGGGGACAATCCCACCCACCACAGGACTCAAAAGGGGGGGAACACCCCCCCACGGCCGCAAAGGCCCCCCACCCCACCCCACACCCCAACACCCCCCCCACATTTAACCCACCACCCCCACCAAAATTTAAAAAAAAAACAGGGGGAAATTTTTTTTGCATTGTGGAAATATCATTTTTTTAAAAAACAATAAGCCCATATAAAAAAAAAAAAAAAAATATTTGAAATTCTAAAAAATTAAAGGTAAACCCCAAAAAAACCTTGCCCCACCCCACTATAGGCACCAAAAAAAAAAATTATCTCAAAATAAAGGAAAAAATGCCAATATTTTCCCACACTTCCAGGGGACCATGGCAAAAACCAAAATTGAATAACCAATACCAGGGTTTTAAATAAGATTTTGTTTTTTTCTTCTTTTTTTTACCTTCAGTAAAAAACTTTAAAAAACAATTGTTTCTTTAATTTTGGAATCAGCTTCACAAAAAAAAAATTGGCACAAAAAAAACTATAAAATTAATAAAAAAAGTGAAAAATTTTTAAAAAAATGTCAAATTCCCTAAGAGGGGGAAATTGTTACCAAAAAAAATTTTCCATTTCCCCCACAGATTACTTAGGTTCTCCACTTCTTTTCTTTTTTTTCTTGGTTCCCGCACTGCTTCTTTTTTGGTTGGGCTTTCTTTCTTTTCCACTCCTTCACGCCTTCCTCTCGTTCTTAAATTCCATCAAAAGGCTTTTGGGTGGAGAGATTTTGCAAATGCAAAGTTTTTTTGTGGTGGGGGGACTACAGGTAATTTTCAGTCATTTTGAGGAATCCATCTCTCAAACCCAACCAGTAAAACAAATTATTTAATTATCTAAAAAAACATCATTAAAAACCCACTGGATGTGGGGATTAGAATGATTTAAAATTTTGTCATGTTCCAAATATAAATTTTTAGGTTTTTTTGGTGTGTTACAACAAATAAAACTAAAAAAAAGAAGGGGATGGTTTTCCAACAAAAGTTGGCTTAGTCAGAGTTCCAATTTTACTAATTTCCTAACATAATCTCATTGTTTCCACTAGGGGTTACCATTAGGGGGCTTTCCTTGGTGGGGCTTACTTGTTGGGGAGTTCAATCTGTGTGTACAAAAACAAAATTCCAAACAAAGACCTAACAGTTGGGGACCCAGTTACATAAATCCCAAAAACCAAAACATAGGTTAAAAGGAGCAAATGCTGTTTTATTCATAAAAAATCAGAGAAGGAAGGGAAAAAAAAAGTAAACAATTATTTCCGGAAAATTTTGTGCTTTTTGGGTCCAAAGGCCCACACTTGTAAAAAAAAACTACCACAAAATTTTAAAAAGGGGGACATTAAAACCAAACCAGTAAATATTAAGGGTAACTGCTACGAAAAAAAATTATTACTTATTTTACTGAGCACTTCCATATTGCAAAGTATTACAACACTTTTACCTTCTTAAGGAAACTCATCAAGGATCGTTCAAACCAACAGGTTTTTCTGGGGGTCTTCTTCTTGAGGCTCTTCTAATTCCTGATTCTTTCTCATCTCGTTTTTTTAAGAAGCTTCATCCTTCCTTTCCTTGGTTAAGGGCTCCACATTGCCATACCCCAGCAAAAAATAGTCATAGTCAGGGCCCTTCAAATCCACTTCTTCCTGATCCGACTCAGGGGACTGAAGTTCCTCTTTCCTCCTACAAAGAGTTAAAGAAAAAAAAAAAAAAAAAAAAAAAAAAAATGCAGTAGAAATTATTTTTTCCACTTCATATCTGTAGGTCTACATTGATATGCTTATCTGGCTCATTCAAAATATTTCCAAAAAAAATAAATTTCAATGGGACAGTGGTAACATCATAAAAAAAAACTACATAAAAATTACAAAAAATTGCAACATTACGAGAGCAGCTTCTCTATCTTGCACTCTCTTCCATGCCTTGACAGGATCAGAAATCAAAAGCCCTTGCGTTGGGAGTTCAGCAATCATTTCTTTTTTCTTTTTGTTTCTCAAATCACTAGACGTCCATCACACTTCTCTAGGATGAAAACCTTGCCTAAAAAAATAGATAGATAGATTTAGAAAAAGATATCTTTACATTAATCATCTTTTTAATAAAAAAAAAAATTGGGAATAAAATAGTAGTAAAAAGGGACAGTGGCAAAATTAAGTTTTTAAAGTGACCAAAAAATTGCAAAATAAATTTTTCCTATCCATCTCTCATAGATACTTGGGGGGTTTTCTCCTTGTTTTCTCAAGTTTTCCATCAGGAGCAATGTAAAAAAAAAAAAAAAAAAAGCAAAAAAAAAAACCACTAAACCTGGTTGGGGGGGACAGCTTGGATGCTTCAGCTTGGGAATCATGCCTACCAAATACTGCTTTCTCTTGGGTGTAAATACTTGAGGCGGAGATCAAGAAACTCACGGAGGGATCTCTTCTACAGCCCTCCAAAAATTTTTTCCGTTAGGGACCCAACCCCATTATGGGTCAACAAACAAAACAGAAAAACCTC
>NW_023644092.1:0-8843 GCF_015228065.2 Penaeus monodon | reverse complement strand
GGGGAAAATTTTGGTTTTTTCCCTATACAGGACAAGGAGACAGAGCTTGGAAAGACTGGCGCCTTGTTTGCCAAAGTACTGCTTATCACAGGGCACAAGAACAGCTAGTGCCACCTTCGAGAGAAGAGGCTGGGTGTGTGTGGTATATTATAATTTTGTTAATGGTTCTTGCTCTTAACTGAGACGACTATGTGATGCATGTAGGTAACAATTTCAGCAGGATGGAGAGAAACACTAATAATTATTTTGATTTATTAGTGTTTTTTCACGGTCACTGAACCAGTCCTGAGATCTGTCCTCTCCAAGCGGTTGCCTAATATATTATTAGTATCGCCCAGTAATATATTTTTTTTCATCACGACCTCTTCAACTGTTCCGTTATATACATATATAAAATGCAAATTAACGCAAAATGTGTAAGCATTTCTTTGCTTCGCGGCGCAGCCATACGCATAGGTGCGTATAATTCACTTGTTTCAGTCACTTTCATTTTGTTTCAAAGTTTATTATACGGTAATCGTTAATTACAATGAAAGGCTTCTATCATTACTTTATATTGGAATATATTTACACATATACATGTATTTATACATATAATAATATATTATATATATATATATATATATAATATGTATATATGTATATATTTATATATATATATATGCATATACATATACATACATACACATTTATATACTATACATATATATACATATAGACATATAAAATATATATATATATATATATATTATATATATATAATATATATATATATATAATATATATTACATTACCGCGTACTGCCCTCCAAAATCTTTTCCTGTTAACTCTCTCGATTATCATGTTCAATCTTTAACAGGAATCAGTGTATATGTAATAAGCCCATCTCTACTCTTATACGTTATCTTTATAGCAATTACATCAGTTACACTCATTCTAACCTACATGCATATTTTTCTAATGTCTTTACTGAATGTAATTCCTATTATATTCGCGTTTTATGCGCTTCCATTTTGTTTTGTCTTGTGAATATTATCTTTCCAGATGTGCGGGTTGTAAGCAAAATGATGGGACAAAAGCAACAGATTTTGTGGAGATGTTTTGTAGGTTTTGTAGCAACATTTTTTTTATGTTCCACAAAATCAATCTCAGCTGATGTTCTCACGTGACATGTATCAAAAAATAATGACGTGACAAAGGTAGGATGTCAACAAAAACTTTGTTTTGATTTTGCTAAGGGTTAATCTTTATTGATTAATTTGTCTATTTTGACAAATTAAAGACAAAAATTCAGACTATCTACAAAGAATGTGTAGAAAGAAGAGAGAACTTATAAGTCATTTAATGAAATTGACAGGGTTATGGTGGCCCTTTACTCAGATACATTTTGTTTTACTAAAAAAAAAAAAAAAAAAAAAAAAAAAAAAAAAAAAAAAAAAAAAATATATATATATATATATATATATATATATATATAAAATTAAAATATATATAATTAAACAAAATGCATGTTTTTCTGAATATCGTCCTGCTAACTTACAAAAATGCTGAAACAAATGTAAGAGTGTGTCAACAAAATGGAAACTGTAATTACTGTAAATTCAAAACCCCACCACTATAATTTAAGATAGCATAATTTTAGGTGACACAGCAGACGACACCTCTTTCAAAGAAGTAGGGTTTAAAAAGGATTAAAGGCTTAATGTTCAGTTCCTTGAGCAGAAGCTTTGTCGCAATCTTTTGAGTTTATCAAGTCAATTATGAAAACTGATATCTAATCCCCATGCAGCTACACTTGCAAAGGTCTGTACATCTCAACTGGCTTTTTTTTGCAGGAACATTTTCCAGTACAGCCAGCAGCAGCCCTAGCAGCTACACTTGACAAGTTCACTACATATTCTAAAGCAGTTGGTAAAGCTGTTTCCCCAGTGCAATCCAATAAATGATGGCATTTCTAGTCCATCTTTCTGGCATTGGTATTTGCTGCTGAGATTGATCACTTTTGTCCAGATTTCCGCTTGGTAGGCATAACGCTTAGTGTGTGCAGGAATCTTTGATTCTTGATGTAAAAAAGCCACTTCATGGTTGCTGGCAGGCATGACGTGGTCGCTTCCTCTGATAACATTTCCTCCTTGTGTATCTACCACTGTTTTACCAGTAGGAAATTTACTGTTTCAAGATTCTTTGACAGACATTCAAAGATTTCTTCCTTTTTTTCTGCATCATGCAAAGACGTCCCGCCGCTGGGATTTTCTTCATGCCGGATACCTTTAATGTCATGCCTTTTCCTCTTTTCTCTGACAGAACCTTTTGATGCTGCTTTTTAGATTTCCAGTCCAAAAAGTCAACCCTGTCTGCAGTCTGAAGCTGATGCCGCAAAATAACCAAATTTTGTGGTGTAAAATTTAACATTTTCTTTCCCTGTCTCGCTCTTTCTTTACACCCCCCTCTCTCTTCTTTCACCAAAAAACCCCCTCTTTATTTCCATTCTTAGTCAAACAGCATATTTATACTTTAGTTTTGTCATTTCGAAATGCGGTCGTTATTATCCGCCAGTGTGTCACACACTCGTATATGTATAATGTTGTGTGTGTATATATATATTATATATATATATATATATATTAAAATATATATATATATATATATATATATATAATCTATTTTCCCGGAGTCTTTTTTCACCCGACTAATGTCGGTTGTCCAAAAACAACCACAAACCAATTTGTCCGCCTCGCCACGTTTGTGAATTTAAATCGTCTGTTTCTCGGAAAACTATTGCTTCCTGCTACCTTGGAAACACATTAGTGGGGCAGATAAGTGAAACAATCGTTCATTTGATGATACAAGCATGAAATTGGCAGAATTATTTATTTTGTATTATATGGCCCTTTTTAAGACAAAATATGCAGTACGACGCGCAAATAAAGTTTTTACTAAGATGCTGGGGTTTTTCCCTTTGCCTGAGTTTGATGTGGGACCACCACTAATCTTTCTGGGGGTCCAATCAGGCAGCCATTTTACAAGATGGCCGCCAAATGACGTCATATACTACATTGCCAAGTCCAAGAGTCCATGTTTAAAACCAATACTCAACCTACTATGGCCAAAAAGTCCATTCACTGTTCACCCAGATTAGGAATTCTGGCAAGTACAGAGTAGAGTACAGATAGTCCCATTCTTTACAACTTGCCCCTTTCCCACCACACTCTGTCTTGATCCACACTTTGTCAGTTCAGGGCACTTTTGGGAAACGGGTTCCAGCATGTCCATACAATTTCCCCAATCATCACCTTTTTTGACCATCCCCACTGGGAAGGACACTGAGGTTCTGGCTGACAATTGACACACTGTCCCCAAATATGACCTGCTTGGTAGGCTGCTCGTTTGGCATGTTGCTTCAGTACACTTTGTGTTGGTGGAATCATATCATATGACCTCTGCTTCGCGCAAAGAGATCAACCCTTGCCTCGCTACAGAAGATGTTGTACTCGACCGGTCATACATAAGAACCACATATTTTTCCAGAACATGTAGATCAGACTCCCAATCTCAGAGGGCCCTTTGCAGAAAAGTTTTGAAAAGGTGGCAGAGGCAACCATGAAGACATTCCATGTCTGCCATGCTGTCTTTTTTCCCTTTGCCATTGAAACCTTTGGACACAATGTCACACCCAGTAAAGGCATGGAAGAATAGCATCCCGTTGGTCTTTTCTGGTCCTAAGGTTGGACACCAGGTTATGAAGCATCTGTGATATGGCGATCACAATGACGCCCGTGTCGTTTGGCGTCGATCATAAGAGATTTAAGCCTTCCGAAGTTGCATGCCAGGCATGTAAAAATATACGTGGTCAGCCTCCTCATGTTTAAAGGGAGCCAATTCCTCTAGGCTCATGGTGTATCTGGCACTCGTAAGGGCGTTTTCTTCCTTTGTCACAATGACTACATTTTCCGTAGTCATTTTAGCTACTGCATCAGCAAGAAAATGGAAGAGCTCCGTCTTTTTTTGGCACTGTCGCAGAGGAAACTCTTCCAGTTTGTAGTCGTTTTACTCTTTTCAGTAACTCTCCTCCTGATAGCTTTTCCTCGTTTCGATCTAGCTTCCGACTTCAGATTTGACTTATGATATACATCAAAGATGATGTCTGTTCTCTTGTGTTTTTTGCTGTACTGTCTATTTTGGGGAGAATGTCCTTCGTGGCATATTTTTCAAAAGTCTTTGATGTCTTTGGTACAACTGCATTTACCAGTGATGAGCCATCCACAATGAGGACATCCGAGTCGGCCCTTGACTCGGGTAGTGTTCACTTTTCGCCTGGAGAACATCCACCAAATCGGCCTTAGTAACATGCGCGTAGATTACCTTTCTTGCTGAGTGAAGGAGGTAAGCTGGGTTCTCATGTCTGATAAATTCTTGTAATCACATCCTCTTGTTTGGCAGGAGATAAACAGGCGGGGAAAAAAAAGTTGACAGTCCTCCTTAAGTGCTTTAGTCTCATATACTTTGGATGACTCTGGCCTAGTTTTGAAGAAGCCAGTATTGTTCTTTTTGATTGCTGTGTAGAAGAAATCTCTATTAGACTGCAAGTTCTCCATGAATATTTGAACCGTTCTTTTTCCCCTTCATGATGCTTTGCAACTAGTTGAGCAGCAGAAGGGTCTACTATGTCATTCGTATCCTTGGCTCGGCTCTCCCGCGCTGGCACAGCCTGTCAATTCAGGTGCGGCTATCTAATGTCTCTGGGGCTTTATTAGATAGCATTTGGGATACTAAACCCCGAGGTTTAGCTGATATTGAACCCCATGCTGGGGTTGCACAGCAGTGTCTGTCACCAGTGTGCCCTGGTAAATGTGCGACATACACTCTTTTACTTTACTTGCCACCACTAATTTGCTAGGTTTATTTTCGAGTTTTCCTTCTCTTAGATGAATTGCCTTTTCCCGGGTTTTGAGCTTCATCTACCCAGCGCTAAATGGTTTTTAGGCGCCATCACCGGCCTTACGCACCACCACTATTTGCAATATCACTTCTGCCGCGAGAAGGCTAGGGTGGGACTTGCCTGCCAGAGGCTTTGTGGTTCGCAGGCCGTTGGGGTACTTTTAGATAAAAAGTAGCTCACCCTTTTTACCACCCCGGCATTAGCAGTCCTTTTAAGGCGGCAACAATGAATTATTCATCTACTATT
Source organism: Penaeus monodon (assembly GCF_015228065.2). NCBI lineage: Eukaryota > Metazoa > Arthropoda > Malacostraca > Decapoda > Penaeidae > Penaeus > Penaeus monodon. The sequence goes on along the minus strand of NW_023644092.1, from coordinate 3,658 downwards.
TATTTACTCATTTATTATTTTTACTACAATTATTAATCTACTACTGTGTTTATTTACTGGGACTTTTAGGCAGACAGCAATGGTATTTATGACTGTCCTGATGCTATGAGGGTATAAATAGATTTATTTGGTGCAGGAACCTACCTAAAGCACCAGAGATACTCCAAAGAAGGCAAATACGTCAATAATTTTACACCAAATGTTTAAAAAATTGAGTGCTTTTATGGTTTACCATTGTTTTTCCATTAACCGGTGGCCATCTTGGAAATAATGGCCGCCATATTGGGAAATTTTTGATGGCTAGCACTTTTTTCTCAAAATATGACCTACATAGCACATTCACACCAATTTCATGCTTGTATCACCAAATGAATGATTCTAGTCCAAAGTCACACGTGGCTGCTCCACTACATCAAGCATGAATCATGTAAAAACACCTCGAAAAAATTCAGTACTTTTGGGCCACTCTTCCTCATCTCATCAAATATGGGGTCTTACAGCCCTTATAGTGAGAGGTTGGAGAGAGGGGGTTCTTTCCATGCTTTTGAACATTAATCCAATCACGAGCGGCCCCCTCGCGTGTGGCTCGCCTAGCAAATGGCTAGCGGCCACCCATTTGCGTGATCATTGCTTGTTACGCGGGTCGAGCGAACTAGCAACCAAGCGGTTACAATAATTCCCCGTCAGCGAAGATGCCCCATGGCATGTTGAAGGGGGCGGCCCTCCTTGGAGAACCGTCCGTCGTCCTTTAGAAACGTGGGCTTTAGGTAATCTATCGAGATCCAATCTTTGGCACCTTTAATCCATAGCAGGAATGCTTTCTCCTTTCCTCTCAATGGCTTTGTATGGGCCAGAGTAGGGAGGGGTGAGGGGAGGCATGTGGGAGGGCAGTGCAGAAGGGAAAACTACTTCATCGTATGTAAAATTTTGGGGAAGGTAATAGTGTTCAGGTGGCCTGGTAGGTCCTGTTTTCAGGGGGGAACTTCCCGACGATGCGTTCGTAGTCTGGCGAGTTCATCGCTGGATGGAGCACTGGGAATTCGCCGGGAACCACGAGGGGGTCGCCGAAAACTAACTCTACTGAGGAGACATCAAAGCCTTCCTTTGGAGTCGTTCGAAGGCCGAGGACCCAGGGAAGTTGTGAAAACCACATTATGTTGCTACATCGAGACATAAGGGCCCGCTTTCAGGGTTCTGTGGAAAAGCTCCCCCATGCTGTTAGCTTCGGGTTTTAGGCCGTGGTTTTGGGTGGATGGGGGGTACCCAATAGCTGCCCCAGGGACATCCAGAGCTGCGAAGTCAAAGAGGTGCCTCGGTCGACGTTATGTGGGCAAGGCTGCCGAATCTCGAAATCCACCCGGAGAGCAGAGCGGTGGCGCGGGAGGCGGAACTGGCTTTGGAATGGGAATGGGCTTCAGGCTATCTATGATAAAAGAGGTAGTGATGTCCTTCTGATTTTTTGGCGGTAGGGGGCCCACTACGTCGACGTGGAGTGTGCAAAACGCCTCTGCGGCTGGTGGAAAGACCAGGGCCCGTTTCGGGGGTTTTGCTAAATTTTGGGGGTTTTGCCCAGGCGGTGGAGATGTGCCACATGAATTTCTGCTTCAGGAGGCGTGCTGCCGCTCGTCGAGAAGGATGGGCAGGCCGTGGATGAGGCAGAGGGAGGCTGGAATCCGGGCACGGTCGCAGAGGATTGTGGTACCTGTTTCGTTCACAGGGATGTCGAGGGAAGTTTTTGTATGTACAGTAGGCGGGGTCTCGAGGTACTGTTGCTGCTCTTTAGCGAGTTGGTAGTAGTCGAGCCCTAAAATTAAATGTGTCGATGGAAACTCTGGAGAGTTGAAAGGAGCAGTTGAACTCGCTATGGCAGGGGACCATCGTCAGCTTGTCTCATGAGGCGTGGACTAAAGGCATGTGATCCATCTGAATCGTGAAGGTGTTACCCTCAAGAAATGGCAGAAATGATGGACAGCTTGGGGAAAGGCGAGGAGCTCTCTGTTGAAGGTTGAGTAGTTCTTTTCGGCCTTCAGTACTTGCAGCTGAAGAAACCCAAAGGCAGGGCAGTTTTTCGACCACCTGCTCGAGACAGCTCCGATAGCATGTTGCTGGCATCAGTGGTGAGAAGGGGCTTCCCCGGGGGGGAAAGCAAGGAGGGCTGATGTGGCAAGACCTTCTGTGGCCTTATGAAATGCATCTGCTTGAGGGGGCCTCACATGTCCAAGGGTTCCATGATGGATGCGAGGGTCGGGCAGGAAGCAGTGATAGTAGTTCACCATTCCCGCGAACTCTTGGAGGGTCTTGACTGAGGATGGTGTAGGGAATTGTTTTGACTGCCGCAACCTTGTCTGGGAGGGGGAAGACACCTGCGGGAGAGAGGCGGTACCCCAGGAAGTCCACCTCTCTGACGCCGAAAGCACACTTGTGATATCGCACTACCAGGCCACTCTGCTGCAGGCGGTCTAAAACTGTAGAGATGCGTCCAAGATGTTCCTGTTTGGAGGAGATGAGGATTTTCGTCGATATAGCAGATGCAGAAGGATAAATCACGCAAGATGCATCCATCATCTGCTGAAAGGTGGCCAAGTGCATGGTGACGGCAGTTTTGGGGATGTCTTCCGGGTGGCATTGGTACTTGGTAGTACCCCTTCAGTAGGTCGAACTTGAGGCGTCTGTAGTCATCACAGGGCGAAAGGACCGTCCTTTTTACCACTTTTACCACCGTTGCTCGAAGTCACTCCAAGGTCACCAATGTAGCCCTGGCTAACTGCAGTTTCCCCAAAGCTGAGAAGGATGTGTAAAACAAATGGTGACAATTCCGCAACTGTTTATCTTAAAAGGTTTGGCATACATCTACACAAAAGGTGAGGAATAACAGAAAAAGGAATAACCAATCACGAGCACCACCCCTCGCGTGATCAAGGGCGTGGCTCGCTTGGCGAATGACGAGCAGTCGTCTGCTCGCGGGGATCAAAAGCGTGTGGCTCGCCTAGCGAATGGCAAGCGGCCCCCCACTCGCGTGATTCATCGCTTGTTATTGTGGGGTCGAGCAAACTAGCGACCAAGCGGTTTACAGCCAACAATGTCCGTTTGCAATCATTGTATAATATCCGGGTATAAAGACTTTTTTTTGGAATGGATGCTGTTCATTCAAGTATTTATATATTTTTAATAAGGGAAAACCTATATGGTATTAATTGTATCTATAGCATTAATTGCCATAATTTATATTAAATGTAAAATCACAGCAAGATATTTGTGAATATGAAGTGAAGCGAAATAATTTTATCACATATTTATCGAGTGAAAAGTACCAATGTTTTTATCATGTTCGTGGGCTTTTTCTGCAATATCTTTATAGATAATAATTGTATAGTAGTACATAGTACCTTGCCCTCTGCCTACAGTATACGATCCCTACTGTACATTCAGTTTGCCCCCCCCCCCCCAAGTACTGTCTTAGCTATACCTCCAACATCTGTTCCCTTCAAACTTGAATTCAATTCTCTAGAAGCGTGTGTGTGTGTGTGTGTGTGTGTGTGTGTGTGTGTGTGTGTGTGTGTGTGGTGTGTGTGTGTGTGTTGTTTGTGTGTGTGTGTGTGTGTGTGTGGGGTAAAACATGTAACATATAATGTAGTGTGTTTTCACAATAATACGGGGA
>NW_023644091.1:0-8845 GCF_015228065.2 Penaeus monodon | reverse complement strand
AAAATTTACCTAAATGGTAAAAACGGCACTCTCCGTGGAAAGGAAAAATTTTGGGGACCCTACCCGTACTCACTCCAAGAGATCAAAAAACATAAAAAAAACCCCCAATTAAGTATCTGCTGGGGGACTAGGGGGGGCTAAAAACATGAACCTCCCCTTTAAAAAAAAAAAAAAAAATTAAATAAATAGTTTAAAAAAAAAAATGTGTATTATAAAATTTTATATTTTTTTTTAATTTTTTTATTATAAAATATATATAAATTTATATATATATATAATATTTTATATATACCCATATTATATTTTTTATATATAATATTTATATATTTTTATATTATAATTTATATAATATATTATATTTATTATTATACTTTGGTTTTGGGTGTGTGTAGTGGTGGTGGTGTTTTTTATTGTGTGTTGTTTTTGTGTTTTGGTTGGGTGGGGTGTGGTTTGTGGTGTGTTGTGGTGGGGGTTGTGTGGTTTTTGGTTTTTGGGGTTTTAACAAAAAAAAAAATCCCAAAATAGAAAAAAAAAAATCAAATAATTATTATACAAGATTGAAAAAGGAAAAAAAGGGAGGAAAAATAAAACCTTTTTTTAAAAGCTACCTGTCCAGGTTTCTTTCATCCCCCCAAAAGAGCTTCCAGCTCCAATTTTTGTGACCTTTGAAGTTTTAATTTTTTAAAGTGTAAGGTCAAAAAAGGCGGTTGCGGGGGGGCGGCGGGGGAAAAGGAAGAAGGAAATTGAAAAGGGAAAAAAAAATGAAGGGAAAGGAGAAAAGAGAGAGGGCGGGAGAAAGGGGAAAAAAGAGAAAAGCGTGGGGGGGGGAGGAGGAAGAAAAAAGAAAGGGGAAAAAAGATGGGGTTTTGAGGGAATGGGAAGGGGGAAAAAGAGAGAGAGGAGGGGAGAGAGAGAGATGGGGAAGGAGGAAGAAAAAAAAAAGAGAAGAGGGGAAAGAGACAGAGAAAAAAAAAAACAAAAAAAAAAAGGGAAAAAGGAGAAATAGAAAGAAAATTTGGAGTAAAAAAGGGAGGACAAAAGGGAAAAAGGGGGAGTGAAATTACAGAAAAAACAAAAATTAAAATAAAATTTGGGGAGGAACACCCGAGGAAATTTAAAAGGAAAGAAGTTTTTAAAGGAAAAAAAATAAAGAAAGAAAAAAACGAGAAAAAAAAAAAATGAAAATTTTAAAAGATTTTTTTTTTTTTTTCTTTTTTAAGTAGAAGGAAATAATGAGGTAAAAAAGGGGAAAAGGGAAAAAAGGGAAAAGAAAAAGACCCGGGGGGGGGAAAGGGGAAGGAGAGGGATGAAGAAGGAAAAAAAAAGAGAGAAAAAAAAAAAACAAAAAAAGGAAACGGAAGAAAGGGGGGGAGTAGCTTTTATCTAGTATTTTCGTCATGATCTCTGATTCCGGAAAAAGCATAAAAATAGGCCATCTCCCCCCGCCTTTTGCTCCGCTTGCCGAGGAGCGGAAAGGTTTTTTGTGAAAGGGGACCCTCTTCCGGGCTCATCGTCCTATTAATTTTTCTTTTATATAAAAAAATGTAAATGTATTTTTTTCTGTCCCAAAATCGTAATCCCCAATGAAAAAAGGGGGTGTTTTAAAAACTTTTTTTTTTCGCTCATTTTTTTAATTTTTTTTGGGGACCCCTTTTTTAAGGAATTTGGACCCCGGATTTTCCAGCTTTCCCGAGCTCGGGCACCCCCAATCACCGTCGAGTTTTTTTTCGGGTTAACCCAAAATCGGGATCCGTTTTGGGGGATTTTTCCCGGTTAGCGAGGACCTTCCCCCCCGGGGGAAAAGGTATCCGAAGTGTCTCGGGGATATGAGCGTTCGTGCCATTCCCCCTCTGTCGGTCCCTCGGGGAAAACCCACGCTGGGGGATCGGGAAAGAAAAGTATGATAGGGGATTCGTTTTTAAATATTTATACTTCACGCTCTAAATGAAACCTTTTAATCTAAGGGGGGGGAAAATTTTTCCTTTTTTGACAGGCTGCATGTCCTACGGTTCACCACACAAGAGTAAAAAAAACATATAAAAATTTTTCATTTAAAATTTGTCTTTTTTTACTTTTCCCTTTTATTTGCAAAAAACAACTGAAAAACGGGGAAATTTATTTTGAATTTTTTGAATTCAAGACAGCTTTTTTTAAAGGGGCAGTCATCTGTGGGCCACTTTTTTAGCTTTGTGCTCTAGCGGGGGGGAAAGTTTGGAAAAGGGAAAAAATTTTTTCAAATTATGACCGGACTAATTCCCACAAAATTAATACGGGGGAAAAAAAAAAAAAAGGGGATTGATGTTTTAGTACAACCATTTACTTTATATGTATCTTTGCAGGGGCCTTCAAAAAATGCAGAAAAAAACATATTAAAACAATTTCGAAAAATTTTGATACACCAAGCCTTTTTTTAAAATTCTTCATTCCGCATTAAATTTCCTTTTACTTAAGAGGGTAAAAAAAATAAGGGCGCTAACCACTAAACTAAAACAAAATTGAGGGGGGCGATTAAAAAAGAGCGAAAAAACCCCCCAAAAAAAAAACGGATCAAGATAAAAATGTTTTTAAAGAAACGGCAGTTTTTCGGTTCGGAAAAAAGGGGAAAAAATGCCCGTCGGATAAATTTTCCCCAACGGCCAATAAAAACCCCCGTTTTGATTCTCATCACTCGGCGGCTAAATTCCCATTACAAGTTTAAAACGAAGGGCAATGAAAAAAAAAAATTTAAACCCGCCTAATGAAGTTTTGGGTTAAGTGAACCCCAACCCCTTTGGGGGGGTCGCGTTTTTGGGGGGGCCGGCGCAGCGGGGGGTGCCCCCCGGCTGGTGATCCGGGGGGAGCTCGAAATGAACGCTTTTTTTCGCTCTCTCGTTTCTCTCTGTTTCTACCATTTCTGTCAGTCTATCTTCTATCTCTCCGATCTTTCTATTTCTTTTCTCCTCTCTTCTCTCTCTCTCTCCTCTCTCTCTCTCTCTCTCTTCTTTTTATATTTTTTTATATATAAATTATATTTTTTATTTTAAAATTTTTATATATATTTTATATAAAATTAATATATAATATTACGGGGAAAATTGGGAAGGGCGAAAGGGATTAATTGCCCGGGCCCAAAATGGAATCCAAAAATTTATTCTGAAAAATTTCCCCCCTGCCTGAAAAACCATATTTACAATTTCGTCAGCCAAAACATTTGGAAAAAACGATGTTTTTTTGAGAAGAACGCCAAAAGGGAAAACACCTTTGCATTTAAAAAAAATGTTTGGGGAAAAAAAAACACCCGGGCCAAAAAAGGCTGTAGTTTTTTTTGGAAAATTCTATTTTTTTTACCTTATTTTTATTTCTTCCTTTTATCATTCGTTTATGTTATCCCTTTTTTCCTTTTTTTGCGGTTTTTGAAAAAATTTTTTAGTTATCAAAGATACGAATAATATCAAAGAATCAAAAGATAACGTACCTTCAATCTTCTTTTGTCTCCTTTACTTAAAGGGAAAATTTTTAAAAATTTTTTGCAAAATGCGTGTTTTTTTTTTTGCGGGGGGGGCCCCGTGCAAATCCTTTTTTCCAAAAGGGGCGGATTTAAATCTTAAAACAAAATTCAAATTCAAGCTTTTCGTTTTTTGTCGCCAATTCCCCAAATAAAAAAAGGTTTGCAATCCAAAAAAAGCCGAAAAGCGATGCTTTTTTTTTGGTTTTCAGACAATTTTTCGTCCTTCCGGCAATCGGAAATTTTTCCTCGAACTTAAATAAAATTTTTCCAATTGTAGGCGGTCTTTTTCGAATTTTCACCGAAGAGATAAAAAATTTCCTTTAAAAATTTCTTTTAAAATCCTTTGGTCTTTTTTTCTTTTTCCTTTTGTGGGGTCGTTTTTTTAGGGAAATTTTGTGTAATTTTAATAAAAATTTGGGTATGGCTTTTTTGCACGAGTTGTTTTGTCTGTGGCTTTGGGGTGGGTGTGTGGTTGGTGTTTTGGGGGGTGTGGGGTTTGTTTTTTGGGGGGTTGTTTTGTTTGGTGTGTTGTGTGTGTTGGGGGTGTTGGTGTTGTGGGGTATGTCGTGTGGTTTTTATGGGGGTTTGTGTGTTTTCCGCGCGCTAATATAAGCACAGTGTTAGAAAAAAAAATTATAAAACGTTATCAAAACATTTCTTTTTAGAAAAAAATCCTTGAAAAAAAGGGAAACGAGCAAAAAGCAGAGATAAAATCCAGCGGAAGAAAACTCGGGAAAATTTAAAAAGGAAATTTTGGAAAAGGGTTTTTAAAATACTTTTGTTTACATTATGTAATGAACTTAAGGTATTGCGATTTGAAGGAAAGAAGGGAGAAAACAAAAAGACAGATAGTGGAGGACAAACACGAGAGGGGCAAATAGGTAGTAAAAACAGATAGACTGGGGCGAGAGAGAAAAAAATAATAGAGGACAAAAAGGGGACAAAGGGGATAGCAAAACAGACAGAGGGGTAAAGGGTTTTGAGAGAAAAGGAGGAGGGAAGAAATAGACATTTTAAAATGGGAAAAGAGGAGGTGGGTTAAATAGCTAAAAGAGAGAGAGAAAAAAAAAATAAGTTTCATTTTTTGGGGCAGCGATTGAGGTTCCCTTTAAACTGTCGTTTTTTCATTTTCTCAGACCTTGGAAGACAATTTTTTTTTTTTCTTCCTTTTCCCTTTTTTCCCCCTTTAAAACTCATGCAAATTTTAAAGGGAATTTAAAAGTATGTTTCAAGTTTAATTTTGCACAAAGGCAAGCCGCGATTTTCAACTTTCAAAAGGCCCTTTTCCTAAAAACCCTTTTGCAGGGGGGGCGAAATTAAAACCAGAAAAGTTTGATTCCCTGCTTGAAAAAAAATTTTTTCCAGGTACAAGTGTGTATCTGTGTTGTGTGTGTGGTGGGTTTTTTTTGCAAGTTTTTTGTGTGTGTTTTTTGTGTTGGGGTTTTGTTTTTGCAAGTTGTGTGTGGTGTTTTTGGGGTGGTGGTGTGTTTTTTTTGGTTTGGCAAGTGTGTGTGTGTTGTGTGTGTGTTGTGGGGTAAGTGTGTATGTGTGTGTGTGTGGGGGGGTTGTAAGGGTGTGTTTTTGGGGGTTTTTGTGTGGGGTGTGTGTTGTTGTGTGTGTACGTGTGTGTGTGTGGTGGTGTGTATGTGCGTGTGTGTGTGTTGTGTTGTGCGGTGTGGTGTTGTACGTGTTTTGTTTTGTTGTTGTGCGTGTTTGTGGGGGGTCTTTGTCTGTTGGGTGGGGGAGTTGTCTGTGTAAACTAATTTTATACAAAACAAAAATCAAAAACGATATCACCCGTGAAACACCACCTTTTTCATTCAGATCAGCTTTTATGAATGATAAGTTATACGCCCCTTTTTATATTATTATCAATACTGCAAAAAGCTCCGCAGCTTGATACAACAATAGTTTTTTCTAACTTCAATTTTTAACTTTTATCAAACCCACATTACCGATGCAAACAAATTCCATAGTCCCCCCCCTTTAAAAAAACCTTTTTCAAATTTCCCCCGCGAGTTTAAACATCCACCTTAACACAATACCCCTGTTATCCATCCAATCTTATTTTTAATGTGGGAGCGATGGGGGGCGTTTTTAAATTTTAGTCATTTTCTCCCTCCTTTTTGACAGCTATGACGCGAAAGCACCCCCGGCCCTCTCTGCCCCCCCCTCTGGGCCGCCCCGGGGTTTGGGGTGCCAACATTTCTAGGGGCCTTTTGCCTTGGCATCTTTAGGCTCGTGGCCAAAGGGGTGTCTGACCGGGTTTCGCAAAATATGGTTTGCTCCAAAATATTTAGTGATTTAGGGGGTTTTTGTTTTGTTATGTGTATTTTGTGTGTGTGTGTGTGTGTGTGTGTGTGAGATTGAAAATGTAAATATATTGTTATATAAAATTATGTTTAAATTAAAATATTATATAATTATATTTATTATATATAATTATTATATAAATATATAATAAGGTAATATTATATTTTATAAAATTATATTTTAAATATATATATAATATTTATAATTATAAAATTTTATTTTAATATACATATTGTGGTTTTGGGTGGTGTGGTGTTTCCCATTTTTATTTTAATTTTTTGTATGTATTTTAATAACAAAAAATAAAATATATATAAAAAATTTTATATTATATAATTTTAAATATATAAATCATCTATCTACACAAAACCCCAACACCTTCATAAAAAATATATTTTATATATTAATATTAAAATTTATATATAATATATATAAATTTTTTAATATATATTATATATATATATATATATTAATATATATGACCCCATATTTTTTATATATATATATACATTATATATTTTTATATTATAATATATATAATTTATATTATAATAATAATAACGTGTGCGTGCGTGTGGGTTTGGTTGGTGGGTGCGTGGGGTGTGTGTGTGTGTGTGTGTGTGTGTTGTGTGTGTGTGTGTGTGTTGGGTGTTTGTGTGTGTGGTGTGTGTGTGGGGTGTGTGGGTTTGTGTGTGTTGTTTTTGTGTTGTGTGTTGTGTTGGTGTGTGTGGTTTTGTGTGTGTTGCTTTGTTTTTTTAAAACATTGTTTTTGTAATTTTTATATTGTGTGTTTTATATATGTTTTAAAATTTTAAAATTTTATAACAATTATAAACATAAATACCATATATATTTTATTTTAATATATTTTTTTAAATATATATAATTAATTGTTTTTGTGTGTGTGGTGTGTGTTGTGTTTTGGGGTGTGTTTTATAAATATATATATATAAAAATATATATATAAAAATTATATATTATATATATATATATATAAAATAATTAATAATACATAATTTATATTTTTGTTAATAAAATTATAATTATTTTAATACTGATTATATATAATATAATAAATATTATTATAATATTATCAATATATATAATTATATATATTAAATTTTTGGGTTTTTGGGGTGGGGGGTGTTGTGGTGTGTGGGGTTTTGGGCGAAATTGTTTTAAATGTTGTGTGCATATATGTTTTTTTTTAATATTTATATATTATATTAAAATATATTATTATTATATATTTTGTGTTTGGGTGGTTTCTTTGTTTTGTGGGGGGTTTTTGTGTGGGGGGGTGTTGTGTGTTGTTGTGTTTTTGGGGTGGGGGAGAGAGAGAGAGAAGGGAGAGAGAGAGAGAGGGGGGGGAGAAGAAAAAAAAGGGGGGGGGGGAGAAGAAAAAGAGAGAGGAAGAGAGAATTATGAAATTTACATTTTAATTTATTTTTCTATTCTTTTTTTTACTTTAAAAAATAATAAAAAAAATATATCTTAATAGTGTACATGGTGTAATTTGTTATGTGTTGTTGGGGGTGTGTGGTATGTGTTGTGTGGGGGGTTTGTTTGGGTGTGTGTGTTTTTTTTTTGGGTGGTGTGTGTGTTTTGTTGGGGGTTGGGGGTTTTGTGGTGTTGTGTGTGGTTTTTGTGTGTGTGTTTTTGTGTTTGGGGGTGGGGTTGTATTGGGGTAATAAATTATATTATATTTTATATATAAAAATAATATATATATATAATAATTTTTATTTTATATTTTACTTTATTATTTTTTATATATATAAAATTTTATTATTTATATATATTTCCCCCAAAGGTGTTTAACTTTTGGGAACCTTTTTTCGTTTTAAAATTAAAGGGCCATCTACCCCCCTCCTCGGCCTCCCCCCCCTCACCCCGCACCCCCCCGTTTCCTGGCCCGGGGAAAAACCCTCCCTCACGCTCACCAGCTTAAAACCCGCTCCCTTCCCACCCCCCCCTAAGCCTCGCCCACAGCGCCTTTTGGTGCGCAAAACCCAAATATCCCGCTTTAATGACAATTTTAAAAGCCCAAAAACCCACCCGCAGTAGGGCAAATTAACAATAAAAAAGGGAGAACGGGGTAATTTACGAAAAACCCTTTTTTTAAGGACTTTAAGGCATTAGTGCATCGGGGGCACATATTTTTTCAAACCGGTATTTACAGTTTTTTTTTTTTTAAGTAATGAGATAAAGATATATTTTTTTACGTTAAACAAATATATAATTGCTGAATAACATACAAAAACATACTACAAAACCTACATACATAATATATAATATAATTTTAATATATATTAATATATATATAATATTTTATTTATATATATAGCATATATAAAATATATATTTATATATATATATTATTATATATATTATTAATATTATAATTTATTTTTTTATTTTTTTTTATATATTATCCCATAAAATTTAAAAAATATTTTTATATATATATAATATATATATAATTTTTATTTATTATATTGTTTATACAATAAAAAAATTGAAAATATATATATAATATATATAATAATTTTTAAAATTATATTTTATATATATGGTGTTTGTGTTTTGGGTGTGTGTTTTGTGTTTTTTTGGTGTGTGTTTTTATTATATATATATATTAATTATATTTTATATAATATTAAAAAAATAAAATTTTTTAATATTATATAATTATAATTTTATTATATTAATTATATATATACATATTTATATATATTATATATATTTATATATATTTTATAATATATATATGTATATTATTTTAATTTTTATATAATTATATTAAAATATTAATAATATTATTAATATTTAATAATAATTATATATATTTATTAATTATAAAGGGGGAAAAAAAAAATTTTTAAATAATATCCTTTTTAAAAAATTCCAACCCTCTCCCCCCCAAAACCCGGGTTAACATCAACTCCAATTAAACTCCATATCAAACCGCCCGCACCTAAATTTTTTTGAAATTTGCATAAGCTTTAAGAGATGCCCGCTGGAAAAGATGAAAAAAAAATTTTT
>NW_023644090.1:7500-8846 GCF_015228065.2 Penaeus monodon | reverse complement strand
TCCCCCCCCCCCCGGTTTTTTTTTTTTTAAAAAAAATTTTCGGGGCATATAACCCATGGGATTATTTAAACTGCAGATTCAAACCCTTTAAATCTGATTTCTATCGCTTCAGGCCCACCGCACTCCATCCGGACGAAACCACGCTAACCAGTTTTGACCCTTGACCTTTGGGTAACTTCTATAACTTACACTTGCTTCTATCATTTCTTTTACCCCCTTCACACGCCTCTTCCTTTTAAGAACATAATCCCTCGCGTTCCGGGAAAAATTTACCAGGTGGTGCAATTAACCTTGTCCCAAGGGATCGACGGTCATCTTGCTTGCTTCGCTACACGTTCAGTGGTGGACGGATATTCAATCATGTTGGGATTCGTAAACTTTGGACTGAGTATTTTGGCTTTAAGTAGCCCCTTAACATTTCCCTGGGGGCCGGCCCCACCCATCACTTGGAACCTCCTACCCTAACAAGGTTTAGGATGGCGTTTTCCCAAAGGTAAGGGTTGGGAAAGCTGCAGGTATATGCGATATCCCTGCTGAATGCAAAGGCGGGGGGTAAACCCTATGGCAGGGGGCCTGCTACAGTCCTGACTCCCCATATGGCATTTTGTACCATTCCCCCTGACCTGCTGGGGGGCTGGTCATCCCTCTCTAAAGGGGAAAAGGAAATCGTGAGTTTTTAGAACTCTGTGGCATTACACTTCTCCTCCCAGGCAAATTTTTCCCCACTTCTTCGAGAGGGATTCGCCCCCACCTACTGGGGCACAAGGAGGGACAGTCGGGTTTTTTACGCCTGGCAAGTCCAAAAGCCCGTAACTACGCTTCGAGAAAATTGGGGAAACCCCCTCGAAGTTTGGTCGGGATGCTCGCAGCCTACATCGCCTCAAAAAAGGCGCTCGACTCGGTCATGGGGAATCACTTGGGGATCCTGGACTCAGGGAATTTCCAAACCGATTACAAACCTTTAATAGCAATCTTTATACTTTTACTGAAGTGCTGTACAGTGGGCAGGGTCTGTAAAACCCCTTTTCCCCTGTTAATTCGGGGGTGGGTAAGGCTGCGCCCTTTGCGCCATCATTTTAAACACCTATATGGACTGGATAAGGGGCAGAGCTACAAACCAAAAGTCGTTGGAGCAAACTGGGCAATATCAAGTCTCTGCCCTGACTTTGCCGGGGATGCTTGCTATCCTATCTGAGTCCCTGGGGGAGCTTTTGATGCTTTTAAATTAGGCAAAGCCCTACTTGAAGTCTCCTGACCAAGACCAAGATTTTTGCTAACCCGGGATACCAACTCGGTATATGGGCACCTAGCTCGTTTCCCATGGATGACCCTCTCATCGGTTGTTA
>NW_023644090.1:0-2500 GCF_015228065.2 Penaeus monodon | reverse complement strand
GGGCCCTCGAGGCGAGTCTCTGGGCAGGCCCCCCCCATCTCTAATCCTGCGGCGGGGTCTCGTTGAGCTTCCAAGCCATGACCTCCCCGGGTGCCCCACAGGCCTCCCACCCAGGGTTTTTTCTCGCAAAATAACAACCGATAGAGGGTCATCCAGGGGGAAAAACGAGCTAGGTGCCCTATACCGATTTGGTATCCCGGATTAGAAAGAATCTTGGTCTTGGTCGGGGAGACTTCAAGGGGGGCTTTGCCTATTTAAAGCATCAAAGCTCCCCCAGGGACTCAGATGGATAGCAAGCATCGGCAAAGTCTAGGTCAGGGTCTTGATTTTCCCTATTTTTGCTCCACACGTTTTTGGTTAGTAGCTCTCCCCTTACCGTCCATATAGGTTTTAAAAAATGAGGCGCAAGGACGCAGCCTTCCCTCCCCCCTAAATTAACGGGGAAGGGTTTGACAGACCCTGCCCACGTACAGCATTTTCAGTACAGTATAAAGATTGCTATTAAAGGTTAGTAATCGGTTTTGGAAATTTCCCCTGAGTTCAGGATCCCCATAGTGATCCGAGCCCGAGTCGAGCCCCTTTTCTTGAGGCGATGGGGCTGCGAGCATCCACGACCAAAACTTCGAGGTTTCCACAATACCGAAGCGTAGTTACGGTTTTTGGACTTGCCAGGCGAAAAACCCAGACTGCCCCCTTCTGTCCCTCAGTAGGTGGTCGAACCCGTCTCGAAGAAGTGGGTGAAAATTTTGCCGGGTAGTGAGAAGTGAAGCCACAGAGTTCTAAAATCTCACTTTTCCTTTTTCCCCTTTCAGAGGGGATGACCACCCCCCTCAGCAGGTCAGGGGGAAGGGTAAAAGATGCCATAGGGGCAGTCAGGACTGTAGCCCCCCGTGCCATAGTTCACCCCCAGCCTTTGCTTTCAGCGGGGATTGATATACCTGCAGTTTTCCCCAAACCCTTCCCCTTGGAAATGCCATCCTAACCTTGTTAGGGTAGGAGGTTCCAAGTATGGGGGGGTCGGCACGGGAAATGTAAGGGGCTACGTAAAAGCTCAAAATATCAGTCCAAAGTTCACGAAAACCCCAACATGATTGAATCATCCGTCCACCACTGAACGTGTAGCGAATGCAAGCAAGATGACCGTCGATCCCTTGGGACAAGGTCCAATTGCACCACCTGGTAAATCTCCAGGAACGCGAGGATTATGTTCTTAAAAGGGAAAAGGGTTGAAGGGGGTAAATGAAATGAAGAAGCAAGTGTAAGTGTATAGAAGTTACCCCGGTCAAGGGTCAACACGGGTTAGCGTGGTTTCGTCCCAGATGGAGTGCGTTTTGACCTGAAGCGATAGAAATCAGATTTAGGATTTGAACTCTGCAGTTTAAATATCCCATGGGTTATATGCCCCAATTTTAAACCCGGGGGGGGGGGTCCTTGTGTTCCCCTTTAAATTTTCCCAAATTTTTTACATTCTATATAGAGGCAGATGAGGCAGGGAATGGCGTTTAAAATTAACTTGGGTTAAATTTGACAAAAGGGTTAATTAGACAAAAAATGGGGGGATGATGAGGGGGGCTAAAAATATTTAATCATTTTTTAAAAAAATTTTTTTTTAAAAAACGTTTAAATAAAAAGGGAAAAACTTTAGCACTAAAATGTGATAAGAATTAAGACAAACATTTTAAAAATGCGAGTTAAAACAATTTAAAGATAAAAAAAAAACGTAAAAAGAGAGCACAACCCCATCAAGAACAGAAAAAAAAGGTTAAAATGCAAACCTTACCGCCTATAGTCGTACTCTACGACCCGGGGAAACCCCTCACGACTGCAGCTTCGACCAAAATGCTCTCCCCTGGACCTGGCTGCCCCGGCCTTAAAATATACACCTCCCCCAAGTAAAAAGATAATAAGAGGGGAAACTCGGGCAAAACCAAAATGGAAAAAGGGGGGGTTTTTTTTTGGGAAATTCCTCTGTAAAGCTGCCATAAAAAGTAATTAGTTTTGTTAAAATGAATATAAAAGAAAAAAACCCCTACTATTTTAGCCCAGACACCATAATGTGTCTCCAAACAGAGGATAAAAAAAAAAAAGGGGGTTTTGAATTTTTCATCAACAATTAAAAGAAAGAAAATAACATAAAAAAAATAGCAAAACCCTCATAAAGAATCTCTCCCCCCATTCCTGGCCCGTAGACAGCATTGACGGGCCCCCATGTTGCAGCGGAAGGGGGTAATCTTTTATTCTTTCTCCCGTTGTGGACGAGATTCAACAAAAAGGACTCAGTCATCTGCGGGAGGTTAGAGTTCTGTAAGGTTTGTGACAGAGGAAAACCCCAAAGAGGCCACCCCTAGGCGGGAGACTTCAGGGTTAGAGGCAAGGAAAAAAGAGGGGCCCCGTTCGTTTCCTGAAAAGGGGGGAAGGGGCCAAGCTAAGGCCAAACCCCCACGACCCACAAACCAACAAACCCCGGAGAGCGGGCCTCCAAAGGGGGACAATAGAAAAC
>NW_023644089.1:0-8846 GCF_015228065.2 Penaeus monodon | reverse complement strand
ACCATGATAATGACAGACCAGGGATTAATGACAGACCATGATAATGACAGACCATGATAATGACAGACCATGATAATGACAGACCATGATAATGACAGACCATGATAATGGACAAAAGACCATGATAATGACAGACCATGATAATGACAGACCATGATAATGAGAGACCATGATAATGACAGACCATGATAATGACAGACCATGATAATGATAAATATAATAATGATTATGGTTTATCATTATCATGGTCTGTCATTATCATGGTCTGTCATTATCATGGTCTGTCATTATCATGGTCTGTCATTATCAGGGTCTGCCCTTATCATGGCCCTGTCATTATCATGGTCTGTCATTATCATGGTCTGGCATTATCATGGTCTGTCATTATCATGGTCTGTCATTATCATAGTCTGTCATTATCATGGTCTGTCATTATCATGGTCTGTCATTATCATGGTTTCTGTCATTATCATGGTCTGTCATTATCATGGTCTATCATTATCATGGTTTTCCTTTATCATAAATATTATTCATTATTATTATGACAAACATTATTTCATTATTATGATAAAAATCATTTCATTATTATGATAAACATTATTAGATGATGAATATCTTTCACTGCCATGATGATGATAAACATCATTATTATAAAATGTATTATTTTAGATGCATATCAAATTGCTCTTCAAAACATTTTTTGCTGAAATTACATTTTAGACACATTCATACTACACATCATACTAAATAATAATTACATGCATTATTCAAGAATTCTTTGTGATTTATAATCTAATTATTGTTAAATAACAGCGCAAACTAATGTATTGGAGACTTGGGAGATATCATGAATTTTTGTGCCCTATATTCATGAAGAGTTTTTTTTGTGTGTTTCGGCTTTAGTGTGAAAGCAGCGTTCCTATTACTTGTCATCAATTCAATTTATCATTAACATTATTTTTTATTTTTTTATCATTAATATTTTTATCAATTTATGTCATTATTTTTATCAGTTCCTTTAATCATTTGGCATTATTTATCAATCTAGTTATTATCAGCTTTATTTACCAATTCATTTATCATCAATATTATTGTTTTATCATTTAAAAAATCATTTTTATACTTAGTCATTATTCTGTCAGGGTCTCGTGTTCCCAATGCCTTCAGGTTAAAAGTAGTTAATTCTCTTTGACTTCTCTTCTTCGACCGCGTCATTCAGGTTGACTTCATATATACGATCAAATCTCTGTTGGAAAAGCATAGTTCGGCTAACAACTAACATCAACTGCCAACATGGAGCTTCAACGCAACAGCTTCGTTGTCTGGGCTGCCTTTCTCTTGCTTCGAGCAACCAATGGGCTTCAGCCAGACTTCCCACTCAAACAATGTCAGGAGGAGTTTTCTGCATCATTCTCATACGCACTCGACTAGAATTCAGCACCGCTCTCTTTACCGACGCCAGTCTGGATCTTAAACCTACATATGTTACCGTCACGACCACCACGTGCGAACCCTTACCTTTACTCACACAGAAACGGTTTCCGAACATCAGGCTCCACACTTGGCTTACATAACTCACTATGTTACGGAGCTAAAAACATCAACGAGAAGAATAGGGCATACACTCGAACTATTTATCAGCCTCAGACCCCCACCATCACTTTACTCGGCTACCCGACTTGAAGACAGCTGACGCAACTTGAGTGGACAACTACGTCGACGGCTATGTCTACTATCTCTTTAACAGAGACAGTTTCTACCTCCGTCATAGAAACGGTATCACTGACTCAAGCTGATGTGTTCACCTCCCTGATCTACGTCCCAGTCTTTGTTACCAGAACCATGACGAACGCCTGGCCAATCCACAAGACTGTTTACCAGACAGACTACATGTTTAATTCTTCAGTGATTATTCGCTGAATAATCACTGAAGAATTAAAGTATACGATTTTTTTTACAAACATTACATAAAAGACTTCATTTAATAGTCAAGCCTTCACTTTAAGTGACCATTATATCAAGTTCCCAGGCTTCTCGTTACGTTGTTCTCGGTATCATTGTCTTTCATCATATCTTGCTAACATCATATTAACTGACATTCGTTATCATAATGTTGTAATAATCATTATTTAACCCTTATTATTGTCTGTCTTTACACCATCCTTATTATATTCTTATTACTATAATTTTTTATTATTGTTGTTATAATTATTATTATTATTATTATTATTATTATTATTATTATTATTATTAAGATTAGCTTTACTGTTATTGTTATTATTATGATTTAACATTTATCATATATTATCATTATCCTCATTTTGTTTATGTTTTCCGTCACCATTACATTATGATGAACATCATTATCTGGAAAATTTTCTGTTCTTTCAGAGGCATAAAGATATTACCGCCGTCTAAACGTTTCTAATGTCAGCATTAATTTATTGCTGTTGTGACAACGCTCGTTTGTCCCCATTATTTTTATTTACATTATTGCTGATAAGTCGACCATGATTTTAAAATACATTAAATTGCCCTTCAAAACTAAATACTTTTAGGAAAGTAAATCTTAATAAAAATCATGATACCACTGTGTTATTTTGGAATATCAGAGATTTTTTTGTAATCACATAAATTCAAAATGAATGGGAATAATTAAGAATACTGTAATTGATCATCTAATTATTGTAACATAAAAAGCGTAAACTGGGATCCTTGGGCGATTAGCGTACAAATAATTAGAAATTTCATCATTACTGCTTCTATGTGTAGATTTTTGTTATGTGGCGACTACACGGATTTGTAAAATTCCAAATTTGGGTTCAATTTCTTTACATAAAGAGTCAGGAGGGCCGAGCGGTCCAAGGCGCTGCGTTCGGGTTTCGCAGTCCGGTTTTCCCGGGCGTGGGTTCGAACCCCACTCCGACACTGCCTTTATAATAGGGCGTAGTATGAAAAGGATGCTTAGTATCCTTAATGTGAAAGAAGATTATGTAAAAAATAGATTAGTTAATCTGATAAACGAAGGTTCTTTATCAGATTTCAGTGTAACTGTGAATAATTATGATTAGATTAATAAAAATACATTTTATTGCTGGTAAAATGACAAGATGTAATACTTATGCTTTCTATCATTATATCTCATTATAAGTAGTCCTGATATCAAATTACCCTGATATTGTTATTAGATCTTATACGTTGTTCTCATTTTCATAACATGGTATTTTATCGTAAACGTATTTGCTATTATTATTTTACCATCTCACATTATTTATCATTATCCTAAGTTACCATCATCATAAGTTATCTTTATTTAAGCTATCATTACCATTATTTATTTTTATCATTAGTTATCATTAACGTATTTGCTATAATTATCTTACCGTCTTACTTTTATCTTTACCATAAGTTATCATTATCATATGTTATCATAATCATTATTTATCATTATCATTAATTATCAATATCATAATTAATCATTATCGTCTCTTCCCATTATCATCCTACCATCTCGTATTAGTTATCTTATCATTATTTATCATAATCGAAATTATCATTATTGCAAGTTATCATCATCATAAGTTATTATTATCATAAAGTTATCATTATCCTAAGTTATTATTATCATAAGTTATCATTATTATTGTTTTTTGGGTTAAGCTGTCATGAATTATCATTTTATCACTATTTATGTCAATATTCATCATCTTGCTATCTTTATCTTACCATCTCACTCCTGGGTCGTCTCACAGGCCTCCTCCCCCCCAGGGTTGTTATTAGTTATCATGATCATTACTTATCATGATCATTAGTTATCATGATCATTAGTTATCATGATCATTAGTTATCGTGATCATTAGTTATCATGATCATTAGTTATCATGATCATTAGTTATCATGTTTCATTAGTTATCATGTTTCATTAGTTATCATGGTCATAGTTATCATGATCATTAGTTATCATGATCATAGTTTTTCATGATATTATTTTATCATGATCATTAGGTATCATGATCATTAGGTATCATGATCATAAGTTAGCAGTTTCTCAGCTTGAATGTAAAAATAATGTTCTGCTTATTACATGTCATTGTTTTCCTGGGTGAACATCTCTTGTTCCCCGTGCCTTGAAGATGAAACAGTTGCCTCTTTTTATCTCTCTTCTACAACTTCGTCCCCCTAATCGACTTCATATATAAGATCAGGTCTCTTGTTGGTAATGCATAGTTCGGTCTAACAACTAATATCAACAGCCAATATGAGATTCAACGCTACAGCTTTCGTTGTGTGGGCTGCCCTTCCCCTTGCTTCGGGCAAGTGATGGGCTTCAGCCAGGGCTTGCCCCCCAGACAGTGTCAAAAGGAGTTTTCTGCAGTCACTCTCACAAGCACTCGACTAGAATTCAGCAATTCATTTAACAATAACGCTTTATCAATTCCTTTATCATGAACATTATTTATCATTTCATTTATCTTAAAATTATTTATCAATTCAGTTATCATAGGCATTACTAATTTATTTTTCATTATATTATTCATCAATATATTTATCATTAACATTTTTTTATTAACGTATTTATCATTAACATTATTTTTCGATATATTCATTATCAACATTATTTATTTATCTTTAACATTATCTTCCAGTGTATTTATCTTTAACATTATCAATCAATTTATTCATTGAACAGACAATTACATCTACGACTGTGTCTACCATCTCCTTAACAGAGACGGTTTTCTTCCTCCATTACAGAGACGGTATCACTGACCCAAGCTGATGTGTTCACTTTCCCCGATCTACGTCCCAGTCTTTGTTACCAGAGCCATGACGAACGCCTGGCCAATCCATAAGACTGTTTACCAGACAGAATTTATCAAGGAGACTCTTAATTTCGTAGCAACGGCTGTCGAAACATCTACGGTATATAATTGTTAAGTAGAGAAATGTGAATAAAGTCATTTCCATACCGAATTATATCAATTATATAATATATAACGTAATATATATATATTATATATATATTATATATAAAATATATTAGATATATATAATATACAATATAAATTATATATATTATATACATATATATATATATATATACATATATATATATATATATATATATATATTATATATTATATATATATTATATATTATATATATATTATATATTTATATTATATATATTATATATGTATATATCATATTATAATTATATATATATATATATAATATATATATATATATATATATATATATAATATATATATATATATATATATGTATATCATTTATTATTAACATCATTTATTATTTAACATCATTTATTATTAACATAATTTATTATTAACATTATTTATGATTAACATCATTTATTATTAAATTATTTATTACTAACATTATTTATTATTAACATTATTTTTCATATACATTAGTTTTTAATTAATTGATTATTTATCATTAAAAAGTATTATCAATTAAGTTTTCCATAAGTATTATTTATAATTTTATTTCTCATTTATCATATTATCTAATTAACATTATTCATCAATTTATTTATCATTAACATTATTTATCAAATTTTTTTATCATAAAAAATTATTTACTAGTTAAATTTTTCATTACATTATATATCAATTTATTTATCGTTAACATTTTTTTAACAATTTAAATTTTTTATTAAAATAAAAATATCAATTTATTTGTCGTTAAAAATTATCAACAATTTATTATCATTAACATTATTTATCAATTTATTTATCATTAAAAATTTTTTATCAATTGATTTACGTTAACATTATCTATCATTTTTTTTTTCAATGACATTGACATTATTTGTCATTCATCTATTTTTAACATTATTTATCAATTAATTTTTCATCAAAAAATATTATCATTTCATTTTTCATCAACATTGTCTATCATTTTAAATTTTTCTTTAACATCATTAATTAAATTTTCATTAATATATTAGTTTAAAGTCATTAATATTAGTAATTCATTTGTCATTTAAAATTATTTATTTATTTATTATTAATTTATTTATTGTCATTAATATTAATCCCTCAATATACTTATCGTAAACTTTATTTATCATCAATATTACTTATTTATCTTGAACATTATCTATCACTTTATTCATCATTAACGTCATTTATCACTTATTCCCTCATTAACATCATTTATCAATTATTTATTATTTACAAAATCATCTTAATGTCTTTTCCCGGCCTTTTTGTGTGAAAGTAGTGTTCCTGCTATTATTTTGTTATTACTTTTGTCAAAGTCTTGTGTTCCGAGTGCCTTCAAGATGAGACTAGTGGCATTTCTTTGACCTCTCTTCTTCGGCCGCGTCCCTCTAATCTTCATATATAAGATCAGATCTCTTGTTGGAAAAGCATAGTTCAGTGGAACAGCTAATATCAACAGTCAATATGAGTTTCAACGCAACAGCTTTCATTGTCTGGGCTACCCTTCTCTTGCTTCGAGCAACTAATGGGCTTCAGCCAGACTTGCCCCTCAAACAGTGTCAAGAGGAGTTTTCTGCAGTCACTTCACAAGCACTCGACTAGAATTCAGCACCGCTCTCTTTACCGTCGCCCAAACTGGATTTTAAAACCTGCATATGTTACCGTCACGACCACCACATGCGAACCCTTTACCGTTACTCACACAGAAACGGTTTTCCGAACATCAGGCTCCACATTGGCTTATACAACGCATACGTTAGGGAGCTGAACATCCTCGAGAAGAATAGGGTATACACTCGAACCATTTATCAGCCTCAAACCATCACCATCACTTATTCGGCTACCCAACTTGAAGACCAGCTGACGCAACTTGAATGGACAACTACATCTACGACTGTGTCTACCATCTCCTTAACAGAGACGGTTTCTTCCTCCATTACAGAGACGGTATCACTGACCCCCAAGCTGATGTGTTCACTTCCCTGATCTACGTCCCAGTCTTTGTTACCAGAACCATGACGAACGCCTGGCCAATCCACAAGACTGTTTACGAGACAGAATATAACAAGGAGACTGTTAATTACGTAGCAACGGTTGTCGAAACATCTACGGTATATACTGTTAAGTAGAGAAATGTGAATAAAGTCCTTTTCATACCAAATTATCTATCAATTATCACAATTATCCAATTCCTTAAACTGATATATAATATATATATAATATAATATATATATTACATATCATTAATATATTATACATATATTATATATATATTATATATATTATATATATTATATATATTATATATATTATATATATTATATATATTATATATATATATATATTATAATTATATATATATTATATATTATATATATTATTATATATCATATTATATTATATAATTATATATTGTTTATATATATTTATATATATGGGGTTTTTTATTAACATATATTAATTAATTGATTATTATTTTAATAGTATTTATCAATTTAGTTACATAGATTATTTATAATTTATCTCATTGATATATTATCTATAATTAACTTATCTCAATTTACTAATCATAACTTATTTTCTAGTTATTTATCATTTATTTATCATTAATATTATAATTTATTTATCATTAATATTATAATTTTATTTATTATAAATATTATTAATTATTTTTATTTACATTATCATTTATTTATTATTAATCTATTATTATCATTAACATTAATCATCATATACTTACGAAAAATTTATTATCAACTTATTATCATTAACATTATTGATCAATTTATTTATCATCAATATTACTTATTTATCTTGAAATTATCTATCACTTTATTCATCTTTAACGTCGTTATCACTTTATTCATCATTAACATCATTTATCAATTTATTTATATTTACAAAAATCATTTTAATGTCTTTTCGGTTTTAGTGTGAAAGTAGTGTTCCTGCTTTTATTTTGTTATTACTTTTGTCAAAGTCTCGTGTTCCGAGTGCCTTCAAGATGAGAGTAGTGGTTTTTCTTTGACCTCTCTTCTTCGGCCGCGTCCCTCAATCGACTTCATATAAAGATCAGATCTCTTTTTGGAAAAGCATAGTTCAGTGGAAACAGCTAAAATCAACAGCCAATATGAGTTTCAACGCAAAAGCTTTAATTGTCTGGGCTACCCTTCTCTTGCTTCGAACAACTAATGGGCTTCAGCCAGACTTTAAAAACCCGCATATGTTACCGTCACGACCACCACATGCGAACCCTTTTCCGTTACTCACACAGAAACGGTTTCCGAACATCAGGCTCCACATTTGGCTTATACAAACGCACTCGTTAGGGAGCTGAACATCCTCGAGAAGAATAGGGCATACACTCGAACCATTTATCAGCCTCAAACCATCACCATCACTTATCGGTACCCCCAAATTGAAGACCAGCTGACGCAACTTGAATGGACAACTACATCTACGACTGTGTCTACCATCTCCTTAACAGAGACGGTTTCTTCCTCCATTACAGAGACGGTATCACTGACCCAAGCTGATGTGTTCACTTCCCTGATTACGTCCCAGTCTTTGTTACCAGAACCATGACGAACGCCTGGCCCAATCCACAAGACTGTTTACCAGACAGAATATATCAAGGAGACTGTTAATTACGTAGCAACGGCTTTTCCCAAACATCTACGGTATATAACTGTTTTAAATAGAGAAAAGTAAATAAAGTCATTTTATACCAAATTATCTATCAATTATCCAATTCCTTAAACTGATATATAATATATATATAAATAATAATATTACATATCATTTAATATTAAATATATATACATATTATATGTTATATATATTATATATGTTTATATATTATTTATATGTTTA
>NW_023644088.1:0-8847 GCF_015228065.2 Penaeus monodon | reverse complement strand
AAAAGAGTTAAAGAGAAGATGAAAGAGTGAAAACAAATAAGATATAACATAAAAGGGAAAAAAAGGAAGTGCCAAAAAATAAAAAAATTTTTAAAAAACTTTAAAAAAGTCAAAAAAAGCGGCAAAATCTAGCAAAATAAGCCTTTTTAGAGTATACTCCAAAATGACTTTTTTTCGATTTTTTGGGTTTTGGGCAATTATTAGGGTAATAAGATAATAATTTCCCCAAAATTTTGTTTTAATATAACAATAATGATGATAAAAGTGAGAAAAAGGAAAATTTGATAACATTTGAATTTTTTAAAAAATTATTATTTATTATTATTATATTTTATTATTATTATTTTATTATATTATTATTATTATTATTATTTTTAAACATTTTTTTAATATAGTATAATTGCCAAAAAAACTTTTAAAAATTTTTAATAATAACAATAATAATAAAATATAAGTATAATAATAAAAAATGTAGTGGTTTAAATTTTATTATTATTATTATTTTATCTTATTATTTTTTTTACTGGTAGAAATTGCAAAAATAAATTCAAAAGTAAAAATTACAGTAAAAAACGTTTACAAATTTAAAGAAAATGATTAATAATTATTTTAAATGTTAATTTTTATTTTTAATTTTATATATTATTTTGTGGTTTTTGGGTTTATTATTGCAAAAAATAACTATAACTCCAATAATTCCCAATAATAATGATAACAATTGCAATAATAAATAATAATTGCAAAATGAGATAATGATGATAAGATGATAATGATATAATGATGAGAAAAAGAAAAATGATGTAATCATGATAAGTGATGATAATAAAGGAATTTGCCCATATAAAATAAAAAAGGTATAAGAAAAACTTCCAAAAAAGTCGAAAAAGGGGCAAAATCTAGCGAATATAGCCTTTTGAGATTTATACTCCAAAGAGTTTTTCGATTTTTTTGGGATTCGGCAATTTTTAGGGTAAAAAGATAATAATTACCAAAATTTTGTATTAATATAACAAATGGATAAAAGGGAGAATAAAAAATTTTTTGATAAATTTGAATATTTTTAAAATTTTTATTTTTATTATATTTATTTTTATTATTATTTTATTATTATTATTTTTATTATTTTTTTTACTTTTTTATCTTAATTATTAGTATAAAGCCAAAAAAATTTTATTATACGAAATAAAACAATAATAAAAATAAGTATAAGATAATAAAAATAAGTATGGTTATAATATTGTTATTTATTATATTGTATATTATCATATTATTTTTAAAAGAGTATAAGCAAAAAAATTTTTATAAACAGAAATAATTAAAGTAAAAACGATATAATTAGATAATGTATAAAAATTATGAAAATAATCGTTATCTAAGTTATTAATATAGTTATTACTATTATTATTGTTGTGGGGTTATTAGTAATTATTTTTTTTGCCCCAAATCTACTATTATACTATAACTCCAATAATTGAATAATAAATGATAACAATAGCAATCAATCGATGATAATAATGCAAAATGCATGATAATGATGATGATAATGATGCTAATGATGATAATGATGATGTATAACGATAATAAATGGATGATAATCATCTATAACGATGATGATAATAAAGAGGAAGTGTTGATGTCCATAAATAATATAAAAAGGAGTATTCGAAAAAACATTCCCAAAAGTCGAAAACGCAAGGCAAAAGCTCCTAGCCAATATAGCTTGAGAGTATATCTCCAAAATGACGTTCTTTTTCGATTTCTTTGGAGATCTTCGGCAATTAATGTAGGGTAATAATCGATAATCAAACCAGAAATTGTATTAATCATAACAATAATGATTGATAACAAAGTGAGAAATAAGAGAATATCTTGATAACATTTATGATATTATTAAAATTAATTATAGTAATTATTCCTTAATTATTCATTATTATATTATTATTAGATATTATTTATTAGATATTAAATTATTATTTATTCACTCATTATCTAATTATCTAGTATAATTTCCAAAAAAATACTATTATATCTAGCTAATAATAACAATAATAATAATCCTTAATACAGTTATAAAATAATAATGCCTAGTCGCCGTTATAATCATTGTTAATTAGTAATTATAATGAGTTATATATATATCATTAATTCATACATTGCTATTTTTTTTTTTATACTGGAAGTAAATTGGCCAAAAATTAATTATTATAAACAGTAATATATACAGTAATAACGATACTAATAAGATAATAGATATAAAAATATTAATCTAAAATACGAGTATGTAGTTTGATTATTGTAGTTATTACTAATTATTACTTGTTGTGGTTATTAGTTTATTGCCAAAAAATACGTATAATATAACTCCAATAATATGCAATAAATGATAAACATTGCAAAAATCGATGATAATAATTGCCAATAATGATGATAATGCATGATGATAAACTGATGCATAATGATGATAATGATGCAGGATAACGATAAATGATGATAATCATGATAACCCCCCTGAATGTATGATAATAAGAGGAATTGTTGTCCATAATAATATAAAAGAAGCGCTATAAGAAAACATTCCCAAAAGTACGAAAAGCGGCAAAATCCTAGCCGAAAAATAGCCTTTGGAGAGTATACTCCAAAGACGTCTTTCGTATTTCTGTGATTTCGGCAATTATTGTCAGGAGCGTAATAATGATAATAATATACAGAATTGTTCATTAATCATAACAATAATGATCGGAATAACAAGTGAGAATAAGAGACAATTTGATAAACAATCTTTGAATATTATTAAAATTATATATTATTATTATATTTAGTTATTATAGTATATAGTAAAGTTAGTTATTATTTAGAAGTATTTATTATTAATTACTATATAATCTTAATTAATTAGCTTATAATAGCCCAAAAAATCTAATTAATCTGTAATAATAAAATAATAATAAATAAGTATAAGTATAAATAATCATAAGCTAGTGGTGGTATATATTGTTATTAAGTATCTATTCATTGTTCTGATTATCCTATTATCATTCTATGATATACTTTGGCGCTTACTGGTCAGTAGAATTGCCCAAAATATATTTAACTATAACAGTAATAATCCAGTAAATAACGATACAAGATTAGATAATGCATATAAATAATTATACTATAAAAATCGTCTATTTATTGCTTTAGTATTATATGTATCATTGACTGATCATTATGTTGTGAGTTATTAGTATTATTGCCAAAAATAATACTATAAACTCAATCATTGCAATAATAATGATAACAATTGCAATAATGATGATATATTGCAATAATGCATGTATAAATGCATGATGCATAATGATGATAATGTGATGATAAACGATAATAATGATGAATAATCATGATAACGATGAATGATAATAAGAGCGAATTGTGTCCCATAATATAATATAAAAAGGCATATAAGAAAAACCTTCCAAAAGTGAAAAAGCGGCCAAAATCTAGCGAAAATATAGCCTTTTGAGAGTAATACTCCCAAAATTACGTATTTTCGATTATCTTGGATGAAAATTCGCGCAATTTATTAGGGTACTAATGATATAGATAACCAGCAATTGTATTAATCATAACAATAATGCTTACACAGTGAGAATACCACTAATAAAAGAATTTGCCATTAACATTTGAATTATTATTAAATTAGTATATATTTTATTTTTTTTCATTTATTATTATTATTCATTGCATTATTCAATATTAAATATTATTATATACAATATTAATTATATTAAAGAACTATCTAATTTTATTCATTGACTAATTATCTAATTATAGTAATATGCCAAAAAATCTGTATATCTGTAATAATAACAATAATAATAATTAAGTATAAGTTAATAATAATAATGCTAGTGGTTATAATATTGGATTAGTATTATTAGTGTTATATGATCATTATTATTATTTGTAATGGTAGTATCAATTTGTTCCAAAATAATTATTATAACAGTAATAATTACAGTAATAACGATACTAATTAAGAGAATGATATAAATAATTATTAATAAAATCGTTATTATGTTATTATTATTGGTATACTATTTATTATTGTTGTGGTTTAGTTATTATTGCAAAAATATATACTATAACTCAATAATTGAATAATAATGATAACAATTGCAATAATGTGATACTAATTGCAATAAGATGGATAATGATGATGATAATGGATGGATAATGATGATAATGATGAGATAACGATAATAAATGATGTAATCATGATACGATGATTGATAATAAGAGGAATTGTGTCATATATAATATAAAAAAAGGTATCTTTATTTTTAGAAAAACATTCACAAAAAGTCGAAAAAAGCGGCCAAAATCTAGCGAAATATAGGCCTTTTGAGAGTATACCCAAAATGACGTTTTTTCGATTTTCTTTGGTGTTTTCGATTTTTTTGGTGATTTCGGAAAATTATTAGGGAATAATGAAAATAATACCAGAATTGATTAATCATAAAATAATGAGAAAAGTGAAATAAAGAGAATTTTGATAACATTTGAATTATTAATAAATTATTATTTTTATTATTTTTAAGTTTTAAATATTTTATTATTTTTATTATTATTTATTATTTTTATTATTATTATTATTACTATATCTTAATTATTAGTATATATTGCCAAAAAATTATTATAACTGTAATAATAACAATAATAATAATAAGTATAAGTATAATAATAATATGCTAGTGGTTATAATATTGTTATATCATATATTATTTATATATCTATCATATATATTTGTACTGTAGATAATGCAAAAAAATTAATTATAAACAGTAATAATTACAGTAATAACGATATCTAAATAGTAATGATATAAATAATCTATTATAAATCGTTATTATTGTATATTATATTGTTATATATATATTTTGGGTTATAGATATTATCAAAATATATTATAACTCAATAATTGCAATAATAATTTATAAATATATAATAATATAATAATATTCAATAATGATAAATATGATGATAATGATAGATATGATGATAAATGATTGATGATAACGATAATAATATGATAATAGATAATATGATGATAATAAAGGAATTGTTCACTATATAATATAAAAAATATATAAATTTAACATTCCCAAAAGTCGAAAAAGCGCAAATCTAGGAAATATAGCTTTAAGAGTATACTCAAAATGACGTTTTTCGATTTATTTGGTGATTTCGGCAATTATTAGTAATAATGATGTAATTACCAGAATATTATTAATCTATAACAATAATGATGTAATAAAATGTGAGAATAAGATAATTTGATAACATTTGATATTATATATAATATTATTATATTATTATTATTTTTATAATTATTAATATTATAATATAGAGTTATTATATATAAATATTTAATTATTAATTATTACTAATTACTTTATTTTAGTATTATTGCAAAAAATTTATTATAACTCTTAATAATAACAATAATAATAATAAGCATAAGATTAATAATAATATGCTAGTGAGTTATAATATTGTTATAGTTTATATTGTTATTATTAATCATTATTATTATTTGTACTGGTAGTATAATTGCAAAAATAATTTATTATACAGTAATAATTACAGTAAAACGAATTAAAAGATAATTATAAAAATTATTAAAATCGTATTATTGTTATATTATTTAATACTTTTATTATTGTTTGGTTATATTATTGCAAAAATATATACTATAACTCCAATATTGCAAAATAATGATAACAATTGCAAAAGATGTAAATAATTGCAAAATAATTGATAGATAATGATTGATGAATAATGATGATAATGATGATAATATATGATACATAATAATGATTGATAATCATGATTAATATGATATAATAAAGGAATTGTCCATATATAAATAAAAAAAAGGTTATAAGAAAAACATTCCAAAAGTCGAAAAGGGCAAAATTAGCGAATATAGCTTTGAGAGTATATCAAATGACGTATTTCGATATCTTGGTGATTTCGGCAATTATTTAGGGTAATAATGATAATAATTACCAGAATTGTATTAATCATAAAATATGAGTAAGTAATAAAGATTTTTTTGAATAATTAGAATTTATTTAATATATTATATTATTATTAAATATTATTATATAATATTATATTATATTATTATTATTATATTATTATTATATTATTATTATTTTATATTATTTTAATTATTATTAATTGCCAAAAAATCTATTATACAGTTAATAAAACAATAAAATAATAAGTATAAGTCTAATAATAATAATGCTAGTGGTGTAAATATAGTATATTAGTTTATTATTTAATTATTTTCATTATTATTTTAATGTTTAGGTATATAATTGCAAAAATAAATTTATTATAACAGTAATAATTACAAATAACGATACTAAATTAAATTAATAAATAATATTATAAAATCGTTATTATTGTTATTATTATTGTTATATTATATTATTATTGTTGTGTTATTAGTATTAATTCAAAAAATATACTATAACTCCAATAATTGCAATATAATGATAACAATTGCAATAATGATGATAATAATTGCAATAATGATGATAGATGATGATAATATGATAATGATGATAATGGATGATTAAAATAATAATGATGATAATCATGATAATGATGATGATAATAAAGGAATTGTATAATATAAATAAAAAAAGTATAAGAAAAACTTCCAAAGTCGAAAAGCGGCAAAATCTAGCGAATATATGCTTTTGAATTTTTACTAAAATGATTTTCAATTTTTTTTTAAAATTAAAATGAAAAAGTAAAAAAGGATTTTATAAATTGATTTTTAAAATGAATAAAAATTTTAAATAATTTTATTTATTATTTTAATATTTTTAAAAAATTTTATTTTTAAAATTTTAAAAATTTTTAAATTTCAATTTTAAAAAAAGGGGAAAAAAATTAAAAAGGGGTTTTAATTAAATAAAAATTTGTTTTTTAAATTTTTTTTAATTTTAGGGTAATTTTTTTAATTTTTATAACAAAATTTAAAATTTAAAAAAAAATTTTAAAATAA
Source organism: Penaeus monodon (assembly GCF_015228065.2). Taxonomy (NCBI): domain Eukaryota; kingdom Metazoa; phylum Arthropoda; class Malacostraca; order Decapoda; family Penaeidae; genus Penaeus; species Penaeus monodon. The sequence goes on along the minus strand of NW_023644088.1, from coordinate 1,781 downwards.
TTTTAAAGTTTTAAAATTTTTTAAAATTTTATTTTTAAATTATTATAAATTTTATTAATATTAATTATTGTATTATATAAAATTTTTGGTAAAGTAATAAAAAATTATAAATAACTCCATAATTAAATATATAAATTAATATGTATAATATTAATATGTTATTATATTATATATATTATATTATATGTTTATTGTACATATATATTAATATTATATATGAAAAAAATAATTAATCATAAATAAATAAAATAAATTATAAAAATTCATAATGAAAGGTAAATATTGTTATAATATATTATTGAATTATATCATATGATTTTTTTCTTGTATTTGCAATATATTAAATATAATAATAATTACCAGAATATAAGTATAATAAATAATGATATAAAATGATATAAATGATTATTTATAATTATTATTATTACATTATTATTTTTATTATTATTATTATTATTATTATTTATTATTATTATATTATTACTATTATCTTAATTATTAGTTTTAATTCCCAAAAAATCTATTATATCTGTAATAATAACAATAATAATAATAAGTAAAAGTATAATAATAATAATGCTAGTGGTTATAATATTGTTTTTAGTATATTATTGTTATTATTATCATTATTATTATTTGTACTGGTAGTATATTGCAAAAATAATTATTATAACAGTAATAATTACATTTAATAACGATACAAATTTAAGTAATGATATAAATAATTTTTATAAAATCGTTATTATTGTTATTATTTTTGTTATTACTATATTATTGTTGTGGTTATTAGTATTATTGCAAAAATATTTTACTATAACTCCAATAATTGCAATAAAAATGATAAAAATTTGCAATAATGATGATAATAATTGCAATAATGATGATAATGATGATGATAATGATGATAATGATGATAATGATGATGATAACGATAATAATGATGATAATCATGATAAGATGATGATAATAAGAGGAATTGTGTCCATATATCATATAAAAAAGGTATAAGAAAAACATTCCCAAAAGTCGAAACAGCGGCAAAATCTAGCGAAATATAGCCTTTGAGAGTAACTCCAAAATGGACGTTTTTCGATTTCTTTGGTGATTTCGGCAATTATTAGGGTAATAATGATAATAATTACCAGAATTGTATAATCATAACAATAAGAGGGAAAAAAGTGAGAAAAAAGAGAATTTGATAACATTTGAATATTATTAAATATTATTATTATTATTAATTATTATTATTATTATTATTTTTTTATTATTTTATTTTTATTTTTTTTTATTACTATTATTTAATTTTTAGTTAAATGCCAAAAAATCTATTATATTGAAATAATAACAAAAATAAAAATAAGTATAATATAAAATAATATGCTAGGGTTTAATTTTGTTATTATATTATTATTTTATTAATCTTATTATTATTTGTATGGTAGTAAAATTGCAAAAATAATTATTATAACAGAATAATTCGTAATAACGATATAATTAAGAAAATGTAAAAATAATTTTTATAAATCGTTATTAGGTTTTTTTTTTTTATATTATTTTTGTTGTGGTTTTAGTATTTTTTGCAAAATAATATATAACCCAAAAATTTTGCAATAAAAATGAAAACAATTGCAATAATGGATAATAATTGCAAAATAGAAAATGAGATGATAAGAGATAAGATGAAAATGATGTGATAACGATAATAATGTGAAAATCATGATAAGATGTTAAAAAAGGAATTGGTCCATAATAATATAAAAAAGGATAAAAAACTTCCCAAA
>NW_023644087.1:7500-38020 GCF_015228065.2 Penaeus monodon | reverse complement strand
CTCGAGCAATCTGGCGTGAAGCCCGAGGTAAATCCACAAAGTCAAATCCAAACGAGCACACCGAGAGACGGGACCACATCAAGGACACACAAGAAGTCAGGAACCGAACTGTCTTCCCCTCACAAAACTAGGGGTATTTATACCAGAAAAAGACCCTCAGGCCATGCCCCAGGCATGGCGCGAAAGAAGAAATATGCAAATAAGAGTTGGACTACCAACCCGATAGTCCGGCAGTCCAAAAAAGCCAACGACCCAAACAACCGTGAAAAGAGAGGGAGAGAAAAACCCTATCAAACGACCATTACTCCCTTCAGGGCTATTGTGACACTTTGGAAGGAAAGTATACATAGGAAAAAACTGGTAATGTACAATTTACGGTATGGGACTTGGGAAATTAATAAATCTTTTATTTTTCTCGGAGACTTCAACACCATCCAAGTAACGAGCCTGGTTATAAAAATACGTTCGTTGGGTTATTTTTATAACCATGTTCATAATATTTCTCAACACTGCCCGCCTCGTTGTGGAAGCGGAGCCCGGGACGTCTCATCCAAGTCAATGGCAGCATTGCAGAGTTCCCCACGTCCTTTGTTCCGTGGTAGAGAAGGCAGGCATGTGGCATGGTAAAGATCCGGCCTCAACCACTCGGCGCCGAGGACGATGTCAGTCAGGCGAGATCGACCTTAGAGTCGGCGAGTGCCGCAGCCGTACACTACAATTATTATTATTATTATTATTATTATTATTATTATTATTATTATTATTATTATTATTATTATTATTATTATTATTATTATTGTTATTTTTTTTGTGTGTGTGTGTGTGTGTGTGAAATATCTCTGCACAGATGGCTCTGCTAGTGCTTAATCACAAAAGAGTTAATTAGTAGATATTGTGACCTTACTGATTTCACCTTCCTTTGAATTTGCTAGAAAAACTTATTTTTCTTTTCTTTTCTTTCCTTCACTAATGCTGAACATCCGTGTTATTCTTCTTATAGACATAATAAGATACCGTGAAATATTTTCGTAAATCAAGAAAAAGGGTAATGAGTGAGACAGGCAGTACTCGTAATTGGCTCATTGGTAACTAAGTACAAGTGTCAGCCATCTATCTGTTAAAACAATTGATAAAGTAAACTCACAGTTGGCATGGCATGTACGTACATGCCATGTTCGACGGCATTGGGCTAGCACACAAAAATAATACAAAATTAGATATCACGAATAGTCATTATATGATTTCAGACAAAAAGCAGTGTAGCAGGTAACAGGTACTAACCAAATATGGGTGGTTAGTAATTTATATGGTAGACAGGGTGGTTGTAGTGGAGATATTGTTTAGTTGAGGCTTCATAGCTAGGATGTGGACTGTTCTGCTATTATCAGGTCAAATCTGTTAAAGTGGTAGGTCAAAGTTTTGAAATCAGTATTGCTAAAAGGGTGATTGTGGAGAAGAAAGTTCTCTCTAATTGCTCAGAAGGATGGTTTGCTCAGCTGTAAAAATTATAGGTAAGCCACATTCGAAATTATTTCAGAGTCACACTTTTCTTTATTCTTTAAAACATTTCCAATAGTATAAAGCCTGTAAAACAAACCGAAAATAGACCCGAGAAAAGCATTGTCTGAGAAATTTGTTTTGTGATTTTCTGAGATAAGAACTAAAACAGCTTCATATATTTAATGTTGATACAGGTTTTGGTTAGAATTTCAGACACAGGAAATTGCATAGGGCTTCATAAAATAAGTAAGATGGGTACTCATTTGTAGTGAAATATTCCTTTATGAATGAAGCTAGTCCAGGTTGAACATATGTAGTATGTCCGGTTGATGAGAGTTGTAAGGCTGTTTAACTTGTAAATATGAGGAACATGGCTGAAATGATGAAGTCCAAGGCCAGTGAATGTGGGTTTCCGGTAGACACTGGTGAAGAAACAGTTATTACGAAAATTTATGCAAGTATAAAGAATGACAGTTTGTTATTTTGTTCAATTTCACAAGTGAATTTAATATTGGGGTGTTATAAATTCAAGTATGAGAGGAAAGGGTTAGTTGAGAGGGGTAGTTATAGAGTAAGAAAGTATCATCCATGTAACGGCGATATAAAATAGGTTTGAAATTAGCAGGGCAATTATTCAACCAAGCTTATTCATAGTAACGAAGAAAGATATTGGCATACCAATGTAAATAGAGTCATTAAAGGTAAACTTTGAATTTTCAATAGCTATATGCAATAGTTTCCTGTAAGTTGTCTTGTTCAGACCATACGAGTGTGAGAGTGATTAGACAATTTTGTTTATAATCATATCAGTGGATTCAATGAGGGTAACATTAGTAAATAACGATTCTTTGTCAAAACTGACCATTGTGACAGGCCGTAGCGGTTTAAGGGCACTAATTTCTTTGATAAATGAAAGTTTTCAGTGGTAGTTAATGGGGTGATCTTAATTAAGAGTTTAGCAACATTACAATTGAAGGTTCCAGCATCAGAAATGATGGTTGACCAATTTTATGAATTTTGGAAAGGCCATTTAAGAAACAAGGTTTGGAGCCAGATGTAGTTAGGAGGTTGTAAGTGATTTCACCGACAAATGTTCTTATCGAACGTAAGAGTCTGCTGAATTTATCTTCTGATTTCAGAAGATGAGTAGTAATGTCAGACATGATTAGTTTAAAGGTGATATTAACTGTTTTTTAAGCTTATTAGGTAGTCTTCTATGTTTAGAAAAAAAAACTCCACGACCCTTATCTGGTTTGACAATGTTATCATCTTTTTAGGTTTTAAGGGTGTAAGGAAGGGGTGCGGACTCCATATTTCTTTATAAATCTCGCAGTTTTTGATGGTGTGATATAGTTTTTCAAAACAAAGAAAAAAATGATTACGGGAAATGGTACTAGGTGGCATACAATAATCAAAAATTAAAGAAATAGCTTCTTTTTGTTCATCTGATAATATTCTATCAGAAAAGTTGAATCTTAATCTTGTCCCCCTTTTTGGTGGACAAAGCTATTTTTTTATTAAGACAAATCAAATTACATGTATTTTAAAAAACTTTCTGTTATAAGGGATAACAAACTTTTTCAAATTTAAACAAAATGAGAAAGAAAAAAATTAAGTATGCCCCATCCTCCATTTTCCTTTTGATTTTTGGAAAATTTTTTTTTTTTGTTTTTTTTCCCAATCCAAAAGACGAAGCCCCATGAACGATAAAATCCTGGTATTTTTGGAATGGGGGGAAAATTTACACGGGAAATTTAATCATAATAAAAAATAATGTTGGCGCAAAACACTTCCTTGTGGGCCCCCCTTTTGCCTGGACAAATGTCCGAAAAATTTGCCCACTTTTCAAAAAACAATTTGACAAAAAAATTTCTGCCCAGACTTTAAAATTTTGAATAAAAAAAAAAAAAAGGGAAAAATTTTTTTTCCACGTAACCCAAAAACAAATTTTCCCTGAGTAGGCCAAAATCGCCATGTCAGTGGGCTTTTTCATATCTAAAAGAAATAAAATTAAATAATTTTTTTTGGAAATTGCCTCTTGAATATGCCGTCCAGCTTTAAAAATTTGATCGAGAGTTTGGTGCCCCATCGGAAACCGCCTGCTCGTCAACTGTAAATTACGGGGAATTTTAAAAAATTGCAATATCCTACTGTTAAAAATTTCGTTCCATGACCTTGCAAGCAACTTGTCAACGCAATTGGGGGGGGAAATAGCAAATTGGGGTTTTATCCCCTCCTTTCAATAGGGGAAAGGTAGGGGCGAAGTCCCAAGGATTTTTGGAAAAGTGGGGCCCTTTTTAAAATTTAATTGTAAAATTTCTAGCATCTTAATCATAGAACATGTTAAGATGCTTTTATCTTTCTCACATCAAATTCTCATCGGGGGGGGGGAAATGTTCCTCTACGGCTCGGAAAACCCTCGTCCATTGTCAGATCTTTTTTTAAATTTAAACATCCCCTGTGGAAAAAGGAATATTTGCAGGGGGAGCGCTTCCTTGAGGGTCGGGAAAGAAAGGAGGGGTTATTTGTTTAAATGCTTTTTATTAGAAATTTTCCTAGGTGAATCGAATTTATTCCCCAAGGGAAAATGTTTTAAATTTTCTTATTGATTTTTTGAATTTTTTGGACCAACCTTGATATTTTGGCATTGTTTTTTAATTTGTAGAGCCCAAAGCTCCCCCGGGGTTCTTTTTTGCTTGTCTTATTATTACAAACCCCCAGCTCTTGCTTGTTTGTATTTTAAAAAAATTTATCTTTAGTGATGTTTTTTTTGAAAAGCCTGTGGGCCCCTTATTGCATGGGCCCCAGGGGCCCTGGGGAAATTGGTGTCCCCCCAGGGAACTCTATGTTTAAACGCATCTGCCCGAATTTTTAAAGGAATGGATAGCAATGCGCTTCTAAAGGGAAATTTTCTGAATATTTTTTAAATTTTACATCGGGGTTTTCTCCAAAAAAGTTCGAGCTTGGACGCCCTTGTGAAGGGACCCGTCCGCTCTTTTTACTTTAAATTTGGGTAAATGAAGGCGTTCTAAATGTGTCCCCTAAATTTCAATCAAAATTGAAAGAGATAACTTCCAAAACGGGGTCATCAATGGTGTGTCCACGGCACTTGGGGGGCCATTGATAAAGAGACCAGGATAGGTCAATAAAGCTCAAATTACCGGTATTTTTCGCCCACCCGCTTTGGACTCCCCAATCGTTCAGAAGGCCAGATCAGACCCCTTAATAAATTTTAAACACTTTTCACCCTATCATCCCCCGCGGGGAAACCCCCAAAACCCGCATGTTTACATTAAAATCACCTAAAATTACTTTTTTTTGGGGCAGATGGCCCTTTGAAGAGCAAAGACCATCATAGATTATAATTTTATAAAGGTTTAAACAAAAAGGGGTTAACATGAAAGCCCGGATACATGTTATTGTTTTTTACTTTGCTGCGACAAACCCCAAAAGTAAAAATAAAATTGCCATTTCAGTGAAAGTGGCCCTTTTTGGTGGATGAAACATGGCGACTCCGCTCCACCCCTACCCCTCGATCCTTCCGACACAATGGTATTCCCTCCCCCCCCCCAAAAACCGCCCCCTCTTTCTGACATGGGGTTTGGTTAAATGTTTTTTTTTGGAGAACTATAATTTTGGGGAGAATAAAAAAGGGCTAATAATCTGAGGTCATTTACTTTAGTTCTAAGCCCTTCGACTTTCCATTGTAAAAATGGTTAACGCGAAGATTATTTTTTAAGGGGTTTAGAAGTGCCTTGTCCGCCATTTTTTAATTTTTTTTTTCGGGGAGGGAGGTTCGCCTCCTCTCCCTAAACTACCCGGGGGCCCCCCCAAAGGGGTATTTTTTGAGATAGTAGCCTCCAGCCCCCCGCGCCCTCGTTTGGCTAGGGAACCCCACCCAAAGTTTGATCTTTTCCCGAAAACAAAAACCAAAAAAATCCAGGTAAAGGGTCCACCAGGAGCCGCCTGGGACCGGGTGGATCCAGATTGTGTTTTGGGGTATCATCCTCCTTATGATGCTCCCTCCCTCCCTTTTGCGGGGTTTTTTAGAAATTTTTTGGAATTGTATTTTTCCCAATTTCCCTTTAAATTTAAATTAAATTTAAATTTCTTTAACCTTTTCCCTTTTAAAACTTGCAATTTTTTTGGACTGATGCTTTTTTCCCATTAGAAGTGTTTTATTTGCTGCTGAAGTAGGAAGTTTTGGGGTTTGCTTGTAAAACCTTAAAACTTTCCTTTTCCTTCAGGGGAACCAAAACATCATGCCTCTTAAATATACAAAAATCTCAGTCCCCTTTTTTCAAGCGGTTTCACTGGGCCAAAAGCCGGGTTTTGATGGGGCCCTCCACAGTTAGCACACTGAGAGGGGTTCTCATTTCCCTTCACCCAGTGTCATGTCACCCACTTTTTCCCGCAAGTAAATTTACCAGAATTTTTTATCTTGCATCATAATGAGGGGGCTAAATTTTTGGCATTTTTCCAGTGCATGGTTTCTGAAAAAATAAGGTTCCCAAATTTGGGGACAATTAAAATTTATTCCAAAAAAAATGGACAACTTCCAAAAATTTTTTTTCTTAAAAACCAAAAATTTTTTCCCAAAAAAAGCCCCTTTTCCCAAATTTTTGTTACCCCCCCTTTTCCTTTTTTGGGGGCAATAATTGCTTTTTTTTTTTTTTTTTTAAAAATTTTTTTTTTTTTTTTGTTTTTTTTTTTTTTTTGTTTTTTTTTTTAATTTGTTTTTTTTTGGGAATGGGGGGGGGGGGGGGGGGGGAAGGGGGGGGGGGGGGGGGGACCCAAATCAGGAATCAGGGGGCTTTTTAACCCAAGGGCTTAACCCGGGGGGTTTAAATTTGGAATTTTACAAGGGGGCAAAACCATCCGCATTTACGGAAAAAATCGAAATCGCCATCCACTTGACCATCAAGGCCCTTTCTTAATGATAAGGGGTTTAAACGTTAAAAAGCGACTGTTTTTTTCATTCCCGCATGACAATCAGAACTTTAAAATTGCATTCTCTGGGGGGATTGAAAAGACTCTTGCTTCGTTTGTCAGCAGTGGGGTTTCCATTTTTCAACATCCGTTTGTCTTAAAGTGTCATGGGTCGCCCCCCCTCCTTGAAAAGAGAAGGAGTACCCGGGGGAGTCGATCAGGCTGGGTTTCGGACCAAGCCCGAACCGGGCCCCATGCCCTTTGTCCTGAAGGGGAAACCAATACCCCTTAATATTGATAATCAATTTAAACAGCAAAGAGACAAAAAATTTCCGTCCTAAAACCCCCCAAGGAAAAGCCGGGGTTGGGTTCACCAAAGAGGGTTTTGCTTTATGTAAAGGGCCACCCTTCCCGCCGAATTTTCCCTATGGGGAAGGAGGGAAATTTTGATGCCCACCCCCCAAGCAAATAGGGGAACCCAAAAGGGGTACTCCATTGGCTCGGGGAAATCACATAAAGAAAATTGTTTGATTATTTAAAATTGTCTGCTGCATCAAAGTAAGGTCTTAGCGGAAAAACCCCTTGTTAGATAGGAATATTAAAATTTTTTAAAACTTTAAAAATCTATAAATTAAATATTTACAAAAAACAATAAATATTTTAAAAAAATAAAAGCATAGATATTATGCGTAAGTATAAAAGGGTTTTATTGCATAAATTTTATGCAAAATTAAATTTTATTGAAAAATTAGCCTCCCAAAGGGAAACTAAAAAACCCTTTTCTTGTCACAATCCTCCCCAAAAATTTTTTCAGTTTTTATTTTGGGGAGAAAAGGGCCAACATTTTTTGGTCGGAGAATTTTGGGCAATTTTCCACTCCTGTGGACCTTTAAATGGATTTTGGCATCCGCCCAAAAAAGTGCTTGATTTTTAGCCATCATCGGTCGATGAGACAGTCCAGGTGCCCGATTTTTAGTCTTGTTGATAAAAATTTCTACTTTTCGGTTGGGAGGGATGCGGCCCAACCCAAAACTGCCAAGATCTCTCTAATCTCTCGCATTTTTGTTTCAGGGGTTTATGCCTCCTTTTGTTCCCTAAAACCCCTTATGCGGGGTTTCGGGTCGGGGTGGGAGAGGAAAAACAAGCATCCAAGACTGAGTGGCAGCGCCTTGCCTTCTGACCACTCGCTCTTTCCCCCTGATACCAACTGTGTGCACCCAACATAGTTATCTTTTTAGGGACATAAATGCAACCCAAATTTTAAACCCTTTACCTAAATACGGGATGTGATGAGTTTAAACTTTTGATTGTTTGGCAAGGCATACGAGAGTCAAATAATTAAAACAAATTTGGTTCGTAAATCTCTATCATTTAAATTTGCTGAAAGGAGGAAATGAAACCCCTGCAATAAAAAACCGGGGCTTCTAGAAAAAGAAAAAACTGCCAGATGCAGTCTTCCTTCTGCTAAACTGCTTCAAAGCCAACCTTTTTCAGACTTTGCCCCCAAACCCTGTATGATTGCATTAAAACCCTTTGGGGGTACTTGGGAAAATTTTCTGAAGAAATTCTCTCTGATTTCTGTTTTCAGATCTCTCCCCTTTCCCAATTCCGACCAAATCCAAACCAAATTCCTTATACCGGGGAAAATATGAAAGCATTTCTTTATAGAAAGTTACCTTATTAAAGGGACCATTGATGGTGTACCCAATCAGGGATCTTGATATTTTTTGAAGACATTGTTAAAAGTAGTCAACTGAAAACGCGTCACCCACACCCGAGATGGTACCCTGAAAAGTTGAGGTTTGGGGGGGGCACCCAGTTTTAAGTGACCGTCTGCTTTGCGATATGTAAAATTTCCCTGAGGCCCCAAGTTTAAAGTTCTCAAAAAACCCCTCAATCGTGTAAGGGAACTTTTTTTTCCCCCGGGGATTTTGATGGGATTCTGGGGGAGAAATTTTAAAGGGGAATAGAGAATTTTAATGTAGGGGCGGGTAAAACTTTTAAAGGGAAAGGAAGTTAGGGTTTTGGAACCGACCCGGGCTTTCTTCTAACTTTTAACACGTTAGTCCTTCCAGTGGGTTTTAAGTTAGCATGGTCCATCTCTTTGGTAAAGCCATATGTCCCAAAAACCCTAGGGGTGCTTCCACTCCCCAGGGTTAGGGGCAGGGGACCCAAAACCCCCTTGCTTTTTTTAAGAAAAGGGGCAACCATGAGTATGTGAAAGTGGGGTTGGCAACAGGTCATAAAGGGAAAGATGAAAACTTTTCCAGGGCCAAATAGGCTGTTACCACTGCAAAGAAGTCAGAAACTTTTTTCAAAGCAATTTTAAAAAGGTAAAAATTTAAAAAGGATGTATTGGTAAAAAGGAGCAAGGGAAATTTATTTTCCCCAAGAGGCAAAGCGCCCATGCTTGTTTTCTTTTTGGCACAGCCAGGTAGGTCCTTTGCTTCAAATTCTAGGCCACCTCCTTCCCCCCAACCCTTGCCCCCCAATGTTTTCAACAACACACACTCTCCCAAATTTTTTAAAACCCTCAGCCCCATATTGTTTGGCCCCATGCCCTGGTGGTTTTTCCACCAGAAACGGATAGGTTTGGATTGATTGATTATTTAAAATTATCTCCCGCGTCAAAAAGCAAAAGGTCATTAGGACAAAATACCTTTTTAAACCTAGAAATATTAAAAGTTTAAAATTTTAAAAATTTTCCCAAAAAAATATCTTACAAAAAACCAATAAATAGTTTAAAAAAAATCAAAGCATAAAGTTATCCCTTTTAAAGCAAAAAAATCATTACATAACATTATCCCTAATTAAATTTTATTAAAATATTGGTCCCCTAAGGAAAAATTAAATAAGCCCTCTAGTCAAAAATTTTTCCCCCAAATACATTTTTCAGGGAAATTTTGGGGGGGGGAAAAGTCCCATATGTTTTTGGGTCTGAGAATTTTTGCCCATTTTCCACTACATGTGCGATCGTTAAGGGCCCCTTGGGCCCTCCTTCACAAAGTGCTTCATTTTTACCCACTTTGGGCCCCCATAAAGTCAGTCTTCTGTGCCCGTTTTTTTAGTCTTGTTAATAAAACCCTTCCACTTTTTTTGGGATGGATGTTTATTTCCCCAACCCCAAAGGTCACCTCTAATGTCTCGCATTTTTGTTTCTGGGGGGTTAATGCCCCATTTTTTCCCTCCATTTATCACGAAACAACTTTGATGCGGGGTTTTTCGGTCAGTGTGTGGGGGGAAAAAACGAGCTTTCAAAAGGCTGACGGCGGGCCCCTTTGGCCTTCTGATCAGTTTCGCCCCTTTCCCCACTGATCCCAAAATTTCGGGCCCCCAAAACAGATTATTTTTTTTAAGTGTTTGAACCCCAGTGTAACCCAATCTTAAAACCCCTCAAAACGGGTTTGTATTTTTTAAGCTCTTGATTGTTTGAAAGGGCCCCACTACGGGGAGTCCAATATATCCAATAGAAGGGTTCGTAAGATTTTAAGTCATCAAACTGTTTGGAGGAGGGCATGTAACTCTGCAGTAAAGATCAAAAGCTGCTAGAGAAAGACTGACTTCCTTTGCTCATTTGCTGCAAACCCCACACCATTTTTAGATTTCAAAAACCATCTGTAAAAATTGCATCTGACCCGGGGGTATTTAAAAAATGTGCTGAAGAAATTTCTCTGGGGACTTCTGCTTCGGATCTCCCCCCTTTCCCCCAATTCCGACAAAAACCCAGCCCCTTTTTGATTAGTTCAAGAGGGAAAATTTGGGGGAACCCCCAATACCCAAAACCCTTAGAGAGATTTAAATTAAGATCTTCCACAAGATTCCTCATTCCCCTCCCAAAGGGAAATCCTTTGTTTCTCTTTGTAGAATATCAGGTTCATGTAGCCCCCCGGTTTGAAAATGAAAAGGGGGTTCCCCACTTTTCACCCTACAGGGATCCACAGGTGAAGACCTAAAAGCCCCCAGTACAGTTTCTGAGGGGTTTCATTATGAACCGAGTCTAATACCCTTAGAACAGGGGATTTGGGGCAGATAAAATAGCTTAACATTCATAATAAAGCCTACACAAAAAAGCGCTCGGAAAAGGGCGATGTGCGGTCGGGCCCCCCAAGATAGATGTGAAAAACCCGAAAAAACTAAGTGCTTTTGTGCCTTTACTTTAAAACTGTTTGATGTGAGGCCCCTTAAAAAGCCTTTTTTTTAAAAAAATTAAAACCCGTTTCCTCTTTGGGAAAAATTTGCGTGGGTTTGTTTCCTAAATAGGGGGAAAGGGGATGGTTTTTTTCCCCTCGTTTGTGGAAATGTATACCCCCGGTCTTGCTTGGGGGAAAATTTAAAACCCATGAATGTTTTTCCATGTACAACCTTGATTTTTTGACCCTGAAATGTGTCCTTGCACATCCTGTAAGCTTCCCCCTGAGCAGTACAGTGAAAACATCCACATACAGATTCCATGAGAAAAAATTTGGGAAAAACCCTTTACAATGTCATTTATAGCAAGGGGCAAACAGGGTCCCCTTTAAAGACACTACCTTGGGGGAAACCCCTTCCAGTGATCTTCCGGTTAGGGGAAACTTTTTCCCACCCGAACTCAAAATTTTCCCCTTTTAGAAAGGAATTTTTGGGTTATGACGGAAAGGAAATGCTCCTTTTAAAAACCAATGTCATAAACTTCTTGAGTATCCCATGTTTTCCAAGTAGTATCATAAGCCTTTTCAAGGTAAAAAGGGACGCAAAACATGTGACGTCGCTTGCAAAGGGAAAATTCTGTATAGCAGTTTTCCATCCTTAAAAGGGCCCTTTTTTGGGGCGATCTCAATCTTCAAAACCCATATTAAATTTGGAGCCCCCCCCGCACTTTTTCATTTTCGGGGCACCCTGTCAACCTGAATTTTACCTTTTTCTACTCAGCTTGCAGATCCCAGCGGTGAGGGAAATTGGTCTGAATTTTCCCGGGTGGGAAGCGCCCTTCCCGGGTTTAAAGGGGTAGAAAATTTTAGACTCTTCCAGGGGGATGGCACTGTACCCTCCCATATATTCCCATTGGGAAAAGGTCCAACAAGAAACTTCTGGGATCTCTCTGGTTAAATGAAATCATTTGGTATGGGGAAAATCGTCACTTCCCGGGGCAGTCTTATGGCAGAGCGCAAAAACAGAGTCCATCTCCTTGCGCCAAAAAAAGGCAAGTTGTATGGAAGATCTGCTGCAGTCCTACTGAAAAACGACACTGGGTGTCGTTAATGTTTAGCCCGAAGAGTGGAAATCTGGCAGTTAAAATTTCTCCCAAAGGGGATTTTCTGCCATGGATTTTGCTAGCCATTAGCAACATTTTTTTATCTGTGGGGATTATGCCATCAAACTTTAAAACAGGTGGGGACCGTTTATGTGCCTTTCCCCGATCTTTCGCACCTTGTTCCCCTACCCATGCTAAGGGGGGCCCCGAGTTTTCAAGGAGAAAATAATGTCTCCCTGACGTCCGTCTGGCCCCCTTTTGCACCGCCTGGCTTTTTTGGGTCGGGGGTTTTTTTTAATGGGGGCAAAATTACATCACTAAGGGGGTCGTTTTAACTGCCTTGATGCGCTTTTCTTGGTCTGGGCCGCTTTTTGGCCCTTTATTTAGACCCCATGGTACTGGAGGTTGACGGTTTAAAGGGCCCCAAATTTTGGGAAAGGTGTTTTGCTGCAGGTGAATTCCCCTGGGTGTGAAATGATTAACAGCACTTGAACACTCTGGAAATCATTCACAGACCCTGCAAAACTGCAGTTGGGTCTAAAAAGATTCCAGTCCCATGTTCAAGTCGCCACTCTGCACTCCCCTTTGGTGGAATACCATTCACCTCCCCCCAAAAAATATTGGAAAAAGGGGCCTTCCATGTAAAATCTTCCAAAAACCTGCCAATGAAAAATTTATTTGGAATCAGGTTTAACAAATTTACAGGTTTATATTGGAGAATGTCCCCCCTTTGAATTTGGAAAAGTGTGGGGGTGTCACGTTTCAAAAAAAAACTGCATCCCACTCTTAGGAGCAAGGACTCCCAAGGGGGCCCCTTTCCCCGAGGGGGGTTTCACAAAGTGTCTTCCCCCGAGGTGATGCCGAACCCTTTAAATCTCCCGAGTAGAAGGATGTGGGAAATGCTCAAGTAGATTTTCCAAATCTTTAAATTTTTCCCGATTATGTGGGGGAAGGTAAAATGGGTGCAGCAGTGAAAAGGGCGTGTCAAACCTATTTTCACAGCCTTCACCCGCATGCCCCCTAACGGAAGCCCCCTTGCCGGTGGGGGGGGGGCTTGTTGGTCCCAATGATCTGGTGAGCTGGGGCCAGAGGGTACCCATACCCGGAGGGGGTCACCAATGAGGGATGAGACAAAATGGCTTCCTGTGCACCAAGGCCTTTTGAGGGGGTTTGGGGTTCCCACCCCTGGTTCTTCATCTTGGGGCCAGGGAGAACTCTGCCCCGTGGTTTTCCGTGCGTGGCATCCCCTATTAACCCGGAGAACAGGAGTCCTGGGGGTTTGGGGCGATCTGCACGTGCCCCCCTGCAGCTGCAACACACCTCTTTTGGGCCTTTTTTTGGTTAGACGGGGGCTTGACAAGGGCCCCGGGCAAATCAATCCCGGGTGGTCAAACTGGCTAGGGTCAAACAGGTACTATTCCGTCGGCAGGCAAGGTTTCCCCCGGGGCCCCAAACAGTACTGAAAAAGTGGGTGCTATTTTCCTATTAACCCCCGTGGCTGGGTTTGGGAGATTTTTACTCAACTATACTTCCCCTCGTTGGACCCATGGTGGGGGGGGGGGGTTTAGGAAAAAGAAAAATTTAAATTTTTATGGTACTACAATTTTCAAAGTCCAAACTCTTCCCTGACGACCCCATGCAATCCCCCGCCATTCCCCCTGGAAAATCACATGTTTTTCACTCTGGGCCCTTTTCCCGTTCCAAAGGGCAAGAATGGAAACGTAAAAGGGTTTCCCGGGGCTCCCCCAAACCCGTTTTAAAAAGGGGAAAAATCCCCCCTCAATCCACTAAGGAAATCTTACCTGGTAATATGAGAAAATTTTATTAGTAAGTAAATATATGAAAATTGATGGGGTATCAATCATGGTCTTTTTTATTTTTTTAAGTAAATAGGAAAAAGTTAGGTATGTCCCCAAAGTGATCCTTTGGAAACACCCCACCCGCGGATGGTTTTGCCTATAGTTGAAGTTTCCCTCCCCCAATTTAGAGTGCCTTGATTTGGGGTTAAACACCCTGGGGGTCAAAGTTTCTGTTCTCCTCACAAAAACCCTTTAATCAGTGTAAGGGAATTGTCTTTTGGGGACCTGAGAGGTATTTTTGAAGAGAAAATGTTAGAGGAAAATTGAGAATTTTTAAGTAGTGGCAGTAAAACGTTTTTGAAGAAAGTTGACGGTTTAGAACATCTACACCAGCTCCCCTTCTAACTTTTAATACGTTTTGGGCCTTTCCCGAAAAAAAAAAGTTTTTTTTTGGGTGGTAACCCCCTCAAGGTTAAAAAAAAAATTTTTCGCAAAACCCTTTTGCGGGGCTTCCACTGCCGGGTTTTTTTGGGGGTGGCCCCAAAAATTTTCCGTTTTTAAAGGGAAAAAGGACAAACCAAAAATTGTGTAAAAGGGGGGTACCCACAGGTCACAAGAAAAAGACAACTGTCCCGGTCCAAAAAATGCTGTTAACCAAAAGCAAAAAAGCTCATGAAGCTTTTTTCAAAGCAGGGAAAAGGTACAAATTTTGGGAAAAAAGTATTTATAATAAGAAACAAGGAAAAGTTAGTTTTCCAGAGCCCAAAACAACGTGGCCCCCTAAACCTCCTTTCCCCCCAAACCCTTTCCTCCCAATACTTCTTACACCATACACTCTGCCCCCTTTTTCAAACCCCAGCCCCAAATTTCTTTAAAAAAACCTCTGGTGAATTTTCCCCTCAGAAAAAGGGAGGGAGGGGTGAGGGGTCTATTGAGGGGACTCCTCCTCCCCAAAATAAGTCTTTGGGGGCCATCAGGTGAGGCTCCAGAGGCCTCAAAAGGTAAAAGCCCCCGCTGCCCCCATACCAAAAGGGGGGCCCCGCCCTAAAGGGAGAATGCCCCTGAACAAAGGCTCAGGTTTGCCTTTGCCCAGGCAAAGGAATCCTGAGTTGTTCAAAAAGAATCATTTTTAAGGTGGGGGGCTTTGGAGCCCCCCCTAAAGGAAAAGGGGTCCAGGGGTTCCCCCCCCCCCCAGGACGCTCCAAACTGCCCCACATCCCCAAAAGGGGGCCCCTGCTGCCCAGGCAGAATGCCCTGAAAGCAAAAGGGTCGGTCCGTTTTTGCCCAGCAAAAGAAATCCTGTGCCTGTCAAAAAAGGGGGCCTGTGGGAAAATAGTTCCCCGGGGGAAAAAACCCTCAAAAGGGCCCCCCACGATCCTGGAAAAGGGGAAACCTAAAGGTTTTAGGGCAAACCTTTACCACAGGGTGCCAAAAACCCCTTTTGAAAAATAGTTTAAAAAAACCCGGGTCCCCAATCCAATGGAACTGTCAGGGGAATTTTATGCAAAATGGGGGGGAAATTTAAAAAATCTGATAGCTTTATAAACCCAGTTTGTGTATTCCTACAAGAGATTATGACCCGGGGAAAAATTTTCCCATTTCCCCGAGAGGATTCCAAATTTTAAGCCCCTTATGGGACTTTTGGGCCCAAAGGACCTCATGGTACGTCAGGGTATTCCTTTCCAGGCCATCCACCTGCAACAACACTGCAGGGGTGTGTGAGGGAAAAGGCTTGAACACGACCTTTCACGGTTTCATCTTCTACCCTTTTCCCCCAAAATCATCGAAAAAATTAAGATTTGGGAAAATCTCTTGGGGCAGTTGCCAAATCCATTTCTACTCTTGGGAGATTTCAATGGCCGCATCCCTCGGGGGGGGGACACTTTTTGCAAAAACCCCCGAGGAAGGACCTTTGGGGTCCTTTTTCCTAAGATTTGATGCAGTTTTTTGAACAGTGACACCCCCCACAAAAATTTCCAAAATTTAAAAAGGGGCATTTTCCCAAAATAGCCCCGTCAATTGTCTCACCTGATTCACAGATGGAAATTTTTACTTTTGGAGGGTTTTGGGAAGGGTTACATGGGAAACGACCCTTTTCCAAAACTTTTGGGGGGAGGTGAATGGGATTCCAGCCAATGGGTGCAAAATGGCGACTTGAACATGCGGCTGGAATTTTTAGATCAACTGTAGTATTTCATGGGTCTGTTAATGATTTCCCGAGTGTTCCCAAAATGCTTAATCACTTCCATCACGAAATTTACCTTTCAGCAGAAGATCCCTTCCCAAAAAATAGTGGGCTTAACCCTCGACCTCCGGGACCATGGTGGGCCCGATTAAGGGCCCAAAAAAGCTGTCAGAGCAAGAAAATTTTCTTAAGGCAGTTGGGAAAAGACGCCCCCTGATGTAAACCGGTCCATTTTCAAAAAGACCCGACCAAGGCCAGGGGAGTGCCCAAAGGAAAGGCCCGACGGACGTCAGGAGACAGTATGTTTCCCCGATTAACTTTTGGGGGCCCCCCTTTGAGGGATGGGACAAAAGGGGCGTAAGATTCGTTTGGAAAAAAGCACATCCCCTGCACCACCTGCTTTGAAGATTGATGGGGTAATCATCACAGATAAAAAAAATTTTTGCTAAAGAGCTTGCTATATTTAAAGGCAGAGATCTCCTCTGGAGCATCTTACACTGCTCGATTCTCACTCTTCGGGCGGAAAAAGGAAAGACACCCTGTCCCTTCTTCAGTGGACTGCACGAAAATTCCATACAAAATTGCCATTTTTTCGCAAAAGGGATGGACATTGCTTTGCGCTTTCCCCCAAAAACTGCCCCCCGGAAAGGGACCGATTTCCCTACCAATGATATTCACTTACCAGGAGATCCCCGAAGTTTTTGTTAAACCCATTTAATAGGACATATAAAGGGGGGGGTACAGTGCCCTCCACATCGAAAGATCTATAATCTTCCTGTCCCTAAACCTGGCCAAAGGTGCTTCCGCACCAGGAAAATTTCAGACCAATTTTCCCCCCCCCCACTGCTCTGCAAGCTGATGGGAGAAAATTTGGGAAACCCTTCAGGTTGACATGGGTGCTAGAAAAGGAAAAAGGGCTGACTCCATATCAAAATGGGTTTAGAAGATTGAGATCGACCACAATGCACTTGTAAGGATGGAAAGGCTATACAGTTCCTTCGCACAGCGACGTCCCCATGTTTCGTCTTTCTTTTACCCTTTAAAAAGGGTTATGATACGGGCTTGGAACATGGATAAACCCTGAAAACGATGGGAAAATTGGGTTTTAAAAGGAGCATTTTCCTACCTTCATAAAAATTTCCCTTTCCAACAGGAAAATTTTAAAATTCGGGGGGGAAACATTTTTTCTAATCTGGATTTATCAGCTGGGGAAGGGGGCCCACAAAGGGGGTGGGGCCTTAAATGGGACCCGTTTGCCATTGCTATAAATGAAATTGTTTAAAAGGGTTTTTCCCCCGTTCTGTTTGTAAACTGTAAAATGGATACTTTCACTGTATGCCAGAAGGAAGCTTTTCAGGGTGTCAAGGACACCTGGGAGGGTGCAGTAAATCAGGTTTTTACAGGGCAACCCTATCATGGGTTTAAATTTTCCCCCCAAACAAGGGCCATGGCTATGCTTTCCACAAAAGAGGAAATTCCATCCCTTTCCCCTATTTAGGAGCAAAACCCCTGCAATTTGGCCAAAAGGTGAAGTATTGGGTTTTAATTTTTTACTCAAGACTTGGTGCCTCACATCAAAAAAGTTAAAGTAAAAGGGTGCAAAAAACTTGTATTTTTTCGGTTCTTTCACAATCCTAATTTTGGGGTGCAGACCGGGACAAAGCTTCGGGGGCTTTCCCAGGCTTTTTCGTAGTAAGCTTTTATTTTGGATGTGGGAAACTTATTCCCTCGCAACTCCCATTTCTACGGATGTTTTAAAACCCGGTTTTTATAATGAAACTCTCAAATCTGTACTGGGGCTTTCAGGTCTTCACCCGTGGGGTCCCCGGGATGTGAGAGTGGGGAACCACCTCTTTTTATTAAACCCAGAAACATGAATTTTTTTATTTTACACGAGACTACAAAGGGTTCCAGGATCTCCTACATCCAAATTGGTTTTTTAACCCCTTGAGGGTAGCCATTTCCCATTGGGAGGAGAATGAGGGAAACTTTTGGAAAATCTTAAATTTTGATATCTTAAAAGGGTTTTGGCGTTGGGAAATTCCCCCAAAAATTTTCCCCCTTGGACTAAACAAGTCGAGCTGGATTTTGTCAGGGTTGGGAAAGGGGGGGAGTCCGAAGCAGAAGTCAGAGAAAATTTTTTCAGCACAAATTTTTAAATTCCGGTGATCAGATTTCCCAATTTTTTACAGATGGGGTTTGAAAACCCGAAAAAGGCGTGGGTTTTGCAAACATGAGCAGAAGGAAAATGCTTGGGGAGTCCCTTTTTCTAGCACCCCCGCTTCACTGCAGAGTTACATTTCCCTCCTTACAGCATTAAGAGACTAGAGATCTTACGAAAACCCTTCTGTTGTGATATTTTGTGACCTCGTAGGGGCCTTGCAAGCAAAAAGAGCTTAAAATCATCACATCCCTTAGTGAGGGGGGTTCAAGATTGGGTTGGGGCTTTAGTCCCAAACGTAAAAAAATAACTCTATGTTGGGTTTCCAGCCAAGTTGGGGGATCAGTGGGAATGAGCGAGCTGATCAGAAAAGGGCCCAAATCGGTGCTCTCAGCCTTTTGATGCCGTTTTCCCTCCCCCAAAAACCCCCTAAACCACATCAGAAGTTTTTTTTGTGATAAATGGAGGGAAAAATGGAGGCAAAACCCCCCAGAAACAAAATGGAGACATTAGAGATGAACCTTGGCAGTTTGGGGAAATAGGGATCCATCCCCAAACCCAAAAGTTGGGAAATTTTTATTAATAAAACTAAAATCGGCAAAGCCAAAAAAATGACTCAGGGGCCCCCATGGCTTTAAAAAAGAAACACTTTTTTGAAGGGGTGCCAAAGCCATTTAAAGATCGCAAAATGTAGTGGAAAAATTGCAAAATTCTCCCGACCCAAAACGATGTACTTGTCCCCCCCCATAAAACAATGTAGATGTATTTGGGAAAAAATTGTGACATAGAGGGTCTTATTAATTTTCCTTAGGGAGACTAATATTTTCAAAAAAATTTTTTATGCATAATGTTTATGCAATCATTTTTGCACTTAGAGGGATAATTTTTTAAGCTTTGATTTTTAATCAATTTTTTGTTATTTTTTAAAATATTGAAATTTTTAAAATTTTAAAAAATTTTAATATTTCTAGTTTAAAAAGGGGATTCGCCCCCTAATGACCTTTGGGTGTTGAAAGCGGGAGTAATTTTAAAAAAATCAAAACAATCAAGCCCCCCCACCCCCGGCAAGGCGGCTTCCTTTGGGGGGGGTAGGAAAAAAAAAAAAAAAAAAAAGGGGTCTATTGAGGGGAAAACCTCCTCCCCCAAAATAAGTTCCCTTTTGGGGACATCAAATTTTAGGCCCCCAGAGGCCTCAAAAGGGGACAGCTCCAAACTGCCACCACATCCCAGGGATCTGCTGCTAGGGAGAAAAGCCCCTTTAATTTAAAACTCAGGGAACCCTTTTCCAGGCAAAGGTCCTGAACCTTTTCAGGGAAAAACTCCCGCTGCCACCCCAAAACCCCAGGGGCCCCGCTGCTAGACAGAATGCCCCTGAAGTAAAGGCCCCGAGGTCTGTTCTTTGCCCAGGCAAAGAAATCCCGAACTGTCTAAGGGAAAAAATGGGGAAAATATTTTCCCCAGGGAAACGACCATTTAAAAAAGGGATTTCCCCGGAAAATTTGGGAAAGGGGCGGTGTGAGGCAAAACCCTTTCCCCCCGGGGGGCCCGGGCCCAAAAACCTTTTTGAAGAAATTATAAAGAAAATGGATCCCTAACCAAAGGAACTGTTGGGAATTCATGCAAAAAGGGAAAAACCCGAAAACTGTTTCTTCATAAATCCAGTTTCTGTTTTGTTTTAAAAAAAATTATGACCAGGGGAAAATTTACCATTTCCCTGAGAGGGTTCCAATTCAAGCCCTTTTGGGAAACCCTTTGGGCAATGGCCCCAAAGGGGGAGTAGCATAATGGTACTCCCCAAATTTCCCCTTTAATTTCCAACCAACCTGCAGACAACACTGCAGGTGAAGGCTGTGAGAATAGGCTTGACACGCCCTACACTGTTGATCCATCTACCTTCCTCCACATAATCGGGAACATTAATGATTGGGAAGATTACTTGGGCAGTTGCCAAAATCCATTTCTATTTCTTGGAGATTTCAAGGGTTTGGCATCACCCCCTGGGGAAACACTTTGTGCAACCCTCGAGGAAGGGCCTGGGGGTCCTTGTTCTTAAAGTAGATGCAGTTTTACTGAAAAATGACACTCCCACACTTTCCAATTCAACTGGACTTTCTCCAATATAGACCTATAAATAGGCTCACCTGATTCACAGTTGAATTTTCATTTGGGCAGGTCATGGAAGACTTGCAGGGAAGGACCACTTTCCAAAAATTTTTGGAAGGAGTGAATGGTATTCCAGTCAATGGAGTGCAGAGATGGCGACTTTAACATCGGACTGGAATCTTTTAGATCAACTCAGTATTGCAAGGATCTGTGAATGATTTCCAGTGTATTCAAGATGCTGTTAATCACCTTTACATCACGAAATTTACCTTGCCCGCAGAAGCATCCATTCCCAAAAATAGCGGGCATTACCGTCGACCTCCAGTACCATGGTGGGCTGATGAATGCCAACAAGCTGTCAGAGCAAGAAAAACTGCATTAAGGCAAATTTAAACGACGCCCCAGCATTGTAACCTTGATCATTACAAAAGACCCAAACCAAGGCCAGGCGTTTCTAAAGGAGGCTAGACGGACGTCGTGGAGACAGTATGTCTCCTCATTTTAACTCTGGGACCCCCTTAGCATGGATATGGGACAATGTGCGTAAGATTGCTGGAAAGAGCATATCAATTTCACAAACCTGCTCTGAAGATAGATGGCATCAATAATCACAGACAAAAAAGATGTTGCCACAATGAAGCTAGCTAAATCCATGGCAGAGATCTCCTCTGGAGCATCTTACATGCTCGATTTTCCATCCTCGGCTGAAACAGGAAACAACACCCCACTGTCGGTTCTTCAGTAGGACTACAGCAGAAACTTCCATACAAACTTGCCATTTTGCGCAAGGAGATGGGACTCTGCATTGCAGCTCTGCTGTAAGGACTGCCCCAGGAAGTGGCGAAGTTCCCAGAAGTTCATGTTAGACTATCAATAGGATCTATAGGGAGGGTACAGTGTCATCCACATAGAGAGAAAGCATAAATCATCCTGCTTCCTAAACCTGCAAAGATGCTTCCACACCAGGAAATAAACAGACCAATTTCCCTCCACAAGCTGCATCTGCAAGCTGATGGAGAAAAGGTAAACTTCCAAGTTGACATGGCTGCTAGAAAAAGAAAAACGTGTTGACCCCTTATCAATATGGTTTAGAAAAATTGAGATCGACCCCACAGATTGCACTTGTGAGGATGGAAACTGTCTATACAGATTCCTTAGCACAGCGACGTTCACATAATAGCAGTCTTATTTGACCTTGAAAAGGCTTCGATACTACTTGGGAAGATTAGAGAGAACCTGGCAGGTTTGGGTGACTAGCATCCATCCCAACTGAAAAGTGGGAAGTTAATTAAACAGGACTAAGAATTGGGCCAAACAAGGACTGACTCATGGGGCCGATGATGGTTAAAGTGTCAAGCACTTGTGAGGGATGCCAAGAGCCATTAAACGATCGCACATTTAAGGAAAAGACCAAAGACGTATGTACTTGTCTCCCCCATAAAACACGAAAAATAGTTGTGGGAGAGGTGTGACATAGGAGGGTCTTATTAGTTTCCTAGGGAGAACAATATTTTTAATAAAATTATATATGCATAAGGTTATGGTATATAATTTTATACACTTAGAGTAGAGGATTATACTTTGATTTTTAAGTTTGTTTATTGGTTATTTTGTAAAGAATCTATTGATAATTTTTTAAAAAGGTTTTAAAACCATTTTTATTTCTATTTAAACAAGGTATTCGCGCTAATGATCTTAGCTGCTGACGTCGGCAGATAATTTTAAATAATCAATCAATGTGTGTATTTGTTTAAACATCAAGACGCCATTAGTTTATATAGATTTTTACAGGGGGTTTAGTTGTTTGTTCAAATTCCACGTACTGATATATCATTAGTTTCTCACTAGTGATCTTTCTTAAATTATAATACACCGGGACTTTGCTAATGCTGTGAAACGGACTCATGGTGGGTTTTGTTACTATTGTAGGGCATTTGAGTAATATGCTAATATCTCACAAACATTGCAACATTGCTAGATTCCGGAAGCCACACCCTTTCCCCCCAACACACGGACAGCAAAAGTCGTCAAAAAATAATAATAAAATAAAAAATCAAACTATTTCGTAATCCGTTTCGAAATTGCTGGGCTCACTGTTTGTGTTCGGTGGTTTCGGAGTCCACTAAACCTGTGGCTTTTCCTGTGGCTAGACCAATCGTGCTCACACAATGTAAAAGTCATGTCACATTGCTGGTTATTGGTATAAGATTGCCAGATATACCATAAAACACTGCAAGATATTTTCAGCCACATAACAGGAAAAATTGTCCATTGATAATAGAAAACTGATGGTAAAAGAGTGCGGAATTGCGCATGCAATTTCCTTGCTGAGACAAAGTTACACTAGGATTCCAGGTTCACTTTTCCCTCCACGTGAATTGCGTTTTTTTTTTTTTCTGCAGCCGAGGCTCGTACGTTATTTCTAACTTGGCAATATGGACCATATAGATTGTGATGGTATCTATACAAATCTATGTATTATGTATTCGAAGCAATAAAACGAGTACTGACGACGATCTCATTTTATAAGAAGTTAAGCCGCAAAGCTCCCCTTGGAATAACTACGCTGCTCTCCGTTGCGAGGACATTTCACGGTCACCCACAGGTATACCAGAAAAGCGGTTTATCGAGCGCCAAGGATTCATAAGGGGTTCCTATGTTACAGAAATTGAATACAAGATTTTGATTGTCACGGGGAGAAATATCTGTTGGTAGAATCAAAAGTTTAGAGTCTTGATATATTTTCATTCTGACCTTACCCGTTTCACCTGAAAAGAAAGAGCTGTTGCAACATTAACATTGTTCACTGCTAAACATGTTTGATATAATTTCTTTAATTCAAATGTTCTAGTTTGCTTCAAAATATTGATAAATATTTATATAAGATCAGAAAATATTGGAAATTTCTGTTCGCAATGATAAACGGAAATATATCCTTGTTTTCCTTTGCTTTACAGCTTGCTGAAACTGCTTATACAGGTATAATAGGCGCTTTGGCAGTTTTTTTCATCAGTAATATATTTATGGTTTAATGCAAATCCACTAAAAACAAATGATGCGAGTTTTGAGGAAAAATGCGCATAAATAAATGAGTTGATACTAGTGATAAAGCTTTTTTTGTTTAGTGTTTGTTTTTATTCAACTTATTGACCTTCTTGAAAAAGAGTTTTGTTATTTACAGTCAGCGAAAACTCATTGTATACATATTGTTTCATTGTCATGGTTTGCAGTAAAGAATATGGTGCGTTACTATAATTATTTACATTAATGTGAAAATTTTGATTAAAACAAGACATTTACATTATCAGCACGATGTGTCAAGGAGGAGAAAAATGAACATAGAATACAGATACAACAGACAGACACAGAGACAATAAAAAAAGAAAACGGAAAAAGAAAAGAAAGAACCGAAGGACTAAAGACATGAAGGAAAGAGACAGACAGACTATATCAGACAGACAAACAGGACTGACAAAACAGACTGACAAAAACAGACGGACAGACAGACAGACAGATTAGAAAGAAAGAAAGAAAGAAAGTACAGACAGAGGATCGTGACTGCCAAACTCCAACCACTGTCCGCGCTTCCCTAGCCTGCCTTTCCAATCCGTCCCCCCCCCCCCTCCCTCCTTCCAAACTCTTCCACTTAAGCGGTCCTATAAAACGTCTTAAAATATATCATGTTGCACTAATAAGACCTTCCTGTCTACTTCTCCAACCAAATTTTCTATTACGGGATCTAACAGATTAGATGAATGTAATGAGGACAATTTATGGTTATATAGAATATAAATATCACCACTTTTTATGTTTTTTTTTCCATGAAATGCTGTAAATGCTGGATTGTACAGATGCAAATGGAATTATGTTGAAGGGGAGATGGAAAAATAGATTCGTTAGGTTAGTTATACACTAAACTTCTTTTGTCTTCAAACACATTGGATGATATCCAATCATATTGTACAAGAGTTTCATATTAGTATACATCTATCATATATATGTGTGTGTGGTTGTGTGGTGTGTGTGTGTGTGTGTGGTGTGTGTGTTGTGTGTGTGTGTGTTGTGTTGTGTTTGTGTAGTTTTGTGTGTGTGTTATATATAATTAATACACTATATACTATAATATATATATTATATACTAGATATATATGAGATATATATATATAGGCACACACATAAGTATGTATATAATTTTTGAAACTACATATTTGGAATTTTCCATGCTTTAGAGTCGAGAAATATATCTTGTAGATTTTACTTGTTATGAAAAACATTTTCTTTTCATTCTTCTTTTTATTCATCTACGGAAGAAATTCCTTGCTGAAATAAGTATTAAATGTCTATTGTACATGTAAAACCTTTTCCTAGACCAACCTGTGCGTACCTTGCATTTGCATTAGGTATTCTTTTTTTTTTTGACCCTTCAAGTACCTTTTAAAAAAAATACAACTGATATCAATCGCTCATGGTCTGTTCTCAGTTAAAACGACGGCAGATTCGCAAGTTGGAATAAGAGAATATTTTTTTTTCTTTTTTTTTTTACCTTTTTTTCTGGATATTGAATGCATTCGTGTGACATGCGTTGTAGTTCTATGAGTGTGGAGGATGTGATGTGTGTGTCTTCCAATGGATGTGTATGTAATATTCCATATCTATTTTTTTCTGTCTCTCTGTTATCTACTAAATATCTGTAATCTATACCTTACATCTGCATCAAGTTCACGTGTTTATATGCATGTAGGTATGTATGTTATGCATGTATGTATGTATGATGCATGTTTGTATGTATGTATATATGTCCTGTGTGTATGTAGTGTATGTATGTAGGTATGTATTGTATGTATGTAGTATGTATGTCATGTACGGTATTTATGGGTATGGATGTAATGATGTATGTATGTGTATGTATGTATATATATATATATCCTTATATCTACAATCATAACATCTATCTAATTTATCTATTTTCTCTGTCTACACATTACACATATTAAATATAACATTTATTGGCAATGCGCGTACTATATATATATATATTAACGATATATATAAGAGATTAATAGAAGATATATTATATATAAGTACACCACAACAAGAAACACACATCACACGCAAGCACACACACACAACACACACATACGCATCACCACACCATCCCCCCACACATACCACACTAGTTTTCTATTACGATAGTTACATATATATAGATATATATTCATATATATATATATGTATCCCTATAATATATAGAGTAGTAGTATAGTGATTAATATATATTAGATAATAGGTATGTAGTATGTATGTACAGTGACACACAAACCCACACACACATACACCACACACACCACACACCACACAACAAACTGCACACACACACACTACACTACACATCACACACTACACACACACACACACACATATTATATATAGGATATGATATATAGGTGATAATATATATTATATATAGTTATAGTATAGATACTACTATATATATAGGTATGTATATATATATTAATGATATATATATATAATATATGATATTATATATATCTATATATATATCATATATTATGGTATGTTATAAGTATATAGATATATAGATTATTATAATATATATATATATATATCTATATATAGATATGTCTGTTTGTGTTGTGTGTGTGTTGTGTGTGTGTGTGTGTGTGTGGTGTGTGTGTGTGTGTTGTGTGTGTGTGTGTGGTGTGGTGGGTGGTGTGTGTTTGTGCTGGGTGTGTGGTGTGTGGGTGTTGTGTGTGTTGATTTGTTGCGGTCTTATGAAAACCCTATTAGGACCCGATAAAAGAAAGTATGTTTAAAGAACATGGCGCCTGTGTTATTTCATTCATATGAATACGTAACTGAAATCCTGGTTAGATTTATAAGATAAAGGTGAGGAAGTATACCCGATAAGGTTCATTCCCACCTTATGAGGAAGAATATTGGTATCACGACGATATCATACAGACATGAAAAAGGCTTTTTGACGGAGAGAGTTAGCAGTGTAAGTTCACATTTAACAATTTGCTGACGAAAAAAAATGTTTGCTCAGAATCTAATCAGTTCATTTCTACGCGGATTTCCGGAGCGATCGAGTGATTAAGTCCCTTCTGACGAAACGATAAAATATAACGAGAGAAGTATATCCGTTTTCAATAACACACACTCACACCTTACACACACACCCAACACACACACCACACACAACACACCACACACATTACACACACAAACACACCTGCGACAAATATACACTCGTAGCACGAGAGAAACGCACCCACACAGCACAGATGCACGAGAAACGACACAACACAACACACACACCACACACCACACACACACACACACACACACACACACCCCCCCCCCCAGCAAACCCCCCCCCCCGCCCCCACCCCCATAAACACCACACAGACCTGCATACTTAAATTATACCTCTTTGCCACACAAACAACTACACGCACACCACACACACACCTGCGTTACACATATACCTCTACACACACACAAAACACGACACACACACCACACACACAACACACAACACACACACCTGCGGACAACCTATCCTTACACACACACACACATCACAACACCAGTATATATTGTGCGATTAAAGTTTTTTTTTTTAGATTCCCTTTACTTTAATATCATTCCTGTGCCTCAATTTTATTATGATTATTTATTCTAAGACCCTGAATCTAGGCCATTACGGACAACAGTTAGTGATAAAAGAAAGGCAAAATACTTGTGTGTGCGTGTGTGTGGGTGTGTCCGCGGCGCGCGCGCGTCGTGTGTGTGTGTGTGGTGTGTGTGTGGTGGTGTGGTGTGTGCGCTGTGTGTGGTGGTGTGTGAAATATATTATATATATAATATATATATATATATATAATATATTATATTATATATATATATATGTTATATATATATTATACATACGCATTATATGTGTGTCTTCTGTGGTACATATGCACAGTTATTCACCCACCCACACATACAACTTACAAACAATGTTGTGGTTGTTCTATACATTATTACAAAATATAAATAAATATAGTATATAAACATATACGGTATATATTAGTATTGATATGATATAAGTATTATGAAGATATTATATATTATATTATATATATATATATTATTATATAAGTGTACAGATGGCTAGTATACAAAATATTAATACATATATAAAAAAAATAGAATAAAAAAAAATATATAGTATTATAAATTTATATAATACTATTATATATAGAAAAAAAAAATATCTATAGTTATATATATGTATTATAAATGATATAAGATTATATATTATTATATATATATGGATAGATAGTATATTATTATATATATATATATATATTCTATAGATATAGCATATATAAATTATATTTATATGTATGTAGATATTATAGTGATCTATATTATTATATATATAATATATATATATATTAATGTTATATATATATATATATATATAGTATGTATGATATATATATATATATAATATCTATAATTATTATATATGGTGTACAAAAAAAACATCTCTCTTCCTCAAAAAATAAAAGTATATATATACATATATATATATATATATATTAGGAATTATATATATAATTATATACTATAGTTATAATTAAAATGGGTGGGAGGGCCGCGGTGGCCGGGAATGGTTAAAGCATCGGACGCAAGACTGTCTACGGGACGGCATCTGAGGGCGAGGGTTCGAGTAAAGCAGGCCGGCCGGTGTTCCCTTGGCGCAAGGACAACTCACCTCATTGCCTGCTCTAGCCGCTGGGTGGCCAAGGCAGCCCAAGTCAGTGCCGGGTAAATAGAGATGGGGACTCGGGGAAAAAAAAAAAAAACAAAAGAAAAAAACACCGGGTAGGAAGCAATGGCTAAACCCCGCTCTAGAAATTGCCAATGAAAAATCATGGAAAGCCCATGATCGTCAAGGCAGCGGATGGCCGAATGGGTTAGGGTATCGGAATCAAGACTGTCACGACGGCAATCTGAGCTTTGAGGGTCGCGTAGTCACCGGCAGGCGCGTTGTTCCCCTTGGGGCAAGGAACTTCACCTCGATTGCCTACATAGCCACTGTGGCCCAAGGCCAGCCCACAGTCAGTGCTAGTTCCAAGCCCGGATAAAAGAAAATACTGAGGAGAGGGATTAGAACTTAAAAAAAAGAAAAAAGAAAAAAAAAAAAAAAAAAAAAGGTAACACCGGCAATCTCCGTGGAAAGGAACTGGGGACCCTACCACGTACTCACTCCAAGTAGCTATCACAAACCTGAAAAAACTAAGTACATGCTGTGACCACGGCGGCTCAGACAGGAACCTATCGTTTAAAAGGAAGAATAAATATCAATATTATTGTATATATAGATATAGTGATATTGTTTAGTATATATAATATATATAATAATATATAGATATCATACAACTCATTCGGGCTGCAGCGGGATAGCACTCGTTGTCCACGCACGCGACATATCTTTTTCTCGGCGTGATAGCGGAACTAAGCCAAAGTTGGAGCACTGGCATTGTTGCAAGCTGCGGCAGTGTTTTTAAAACTTCACTATTCCGTGTCAAATCAATGATTCGAGATCTCAAAGGAATACTCGGAATATACGTGAAGAACTGATAATTTTGAAAAAAGCGCCGCCGGTAGGGGTTTATCTTCGAGCGGCGGGGCTATGATTTCCGTATATAACCCCACCGGGAGCAGAACTATTTACGGGGGTGGGGGGAGTCACCTGTAGACAGCACTGCCAATGCCTTGCCAGGAGTACTGGAGTAATATTATATATATAATATATATAGTATATATAATATATTATATCTTATATATAATATTATCTCTGATAATTTATATAGGATGTGTGTGTGTGGGTGTTCGTGTGGTGTGTCAACACCGGCATTCATCCTGCCCTTGATTGGATGCCCCTATCCTAATCAACCTAATCAATATATACACATAATTAGGTATGTGTATAGTATGTATGTGTGTAATGTGGATATGTAGTGTGGGTGTGTGTATATATTATTATAGAGTATAATATATATATATATATATATTATATATGATATGATATAGTATAGATTAGTATATGATATATATTATAGGATAGACCACATATGGTATATATAGTATATTGATAGTATAGATAGTGTATCTATCAGATATATATAATTATAAGTATATAGTTATTAATAGTATAATATATATTGTGTAGTATAAGAGATAGATATTATAGATGATAGTATATATATGATATATATATATATTAATATATATTATATATAGTTATTTATATATGATATATTAGTATATTGTAGTTGATATGATATATATTTATCTGTATATATGAATCGTGTTTGTGATGGTGTGAAAGTGTGTGTGCGTGTTATATGCATGTATGTATGGTATGTATCTATCTCCATCTATCATTCCTATCTGTGTATCTGTCTATCTATGTTTCAAGTGTGTGTGTGTGTGTTTGTGTGTGTGTGTGTGTGTGTGGTGTGGTGTGTGTGTGTGTGTGCGGTTTTATTTCTCTCTCTGCTCTCTCGCTCTGCTCTCGCTCTCTCTCTCTCTCTCTCTAATATAGATAGTATTATAATTAATCTGATTGACTATATATAGATATATGATATATATGATATATATAGTAAATCTAGATTATAGAGATTATATATGATACTCTATATAGATATATGATACATATATAGGGACATATACAGTATAGTTATAGAGAGATGAGGAATAAAGATATATATAGAGAGAGATAGAACTAGATATATATATATAATATATATAGATGAATAGATATATATATAGATAATATATATATATAATCGAATATGATAGATATTATATGATATAATATATTATATATATATTAGAGGTATTATATGATTAGAGATAATATATAGAACTGATTAATATATATATATATATATTATAAGATTGTATATATATATATATAGGTATGAGATATATAGTTCTAACATATAGAATATGAATATATATAGATGTAGGTATATATATATATATATATATTATAAATTTATATATATTAATATTATAATATATATATGATCTATCTACTATATATATTATGATATTATGATTATGTATGTAGATTATGATACGATTAGTATATTAAGATATATATCTTGTATCTATATGGGTAATGTATATATATATAATCGTTAGTAGAGTATCATGATATATATAGTTTATTAAATAACTTTTAAAATTTCAATTATATATATAGTGTATATAGTATATCTATATATATATTATATATATATATATAATTATATATATATATATATAGAGAGAGAGAGAGAGAGACGAGTGAGGAGGAGAGAGAGAGAGAGATGAGACAATAAAACAAGCACACACACACTCACACACACACACACACACGCCCACACACACACACAAAACCACACACACACACACTTATAAACATAGAGTAAGACAGATAAACAGATAGGCATATAAGATGGGGAGATAGATACATACATACATACATGCATATAAAAACCACGCACACACACTTTCACCCACACACAAAAGAGGTCATATAT
>NW_023644087.1:0-2500 GCF_015228065.2 Penaeus monodon | reverse complement strand
AGATCCGTAATAAGAAAATTTGGTTGAAAAGACAGGAAGCTTATTAGTGCAACAGATTTTTTTAAGACGTTTTATAGGACAGCTAAGTGGAAGAGTTGGAAAAAGAGGGAGGGGGGGGGGAGGATGGGAAAGGAAGGGAGAGGGAAGAGAAGACAGTGGTGGATTTGCAGTCACGATCTCTGTTGTTTTTTCTTTCTTCTTTCTTTCTATCTGTCTGTCTGTCTGTCAGTCTGTTTGTCAGTCTGTTTTGTCAGTTCTGTTTGTCTGTCTGATAGTCTGTCTGTCTCTCCTTTTTTGTCTTTTCCTTTTCGTTCTTTCCCTTTTTTTTTTTTCCGTTTCTTTCTTTTTGTCTCTGTGTCTGTCTTTTGTATCTGTATCTATGTTCATTTTTCTCTCCCTTGACACATCGTGCATGATAAATGTAAATGTCTGTTTAATCAAATTCACATTAATGTAAATAATTTTAGTAACGGGACATATTTTTTATTGCAACCATGACATTTAAACAATATTATACAATGAGTTTTCGCTGACTGTAATAACAAAATCGTTTCAAAGAAGGTCAATAAGTTGATAAAAAACAAACAAACAAAAAAAGCTTTTCACTAGTATCAAACTCTTTATTATGCGCATTTTCCTCAAAAACTCGCTCATTTGTTAGTGGATTTGCATTTAAACCATAAATATATTACTGATGAAAAAACACTGCCAAAAGCGCTATTATACTGTATAAGCAGTTTCAGCTGTAAAGCAAAGGAAAAAAAGATATATATTCCGTTATCATTGCGAACAGAAAAATTTTCCCAAAATATTTCTGATCTTATATAAATATTTATCAATATTTTAGAAAATCAAACTAGAACTTGGGAAATTTAAAGAAATATATCAACTGTTAGCAGTGAAAAGGGTAATGTTGCAAAGCTCTTTCTTTCAGGTGAAAACGGGTAAGGATCAGAATAAAAAATATATCAAGAACTCTAAAACTTTTGATTCTACTCAACAGATATTTCTCCCCGTGAAATCAGAATCTTGTTTTCCCAATTCGGGTAACAAAGGAACCCCTTTATGAATCATTGGCTCGATAAACCGCTTTTCGTGGATACCTGGGGGTGCCGGGGAAATGTCTCGGCAACGGAGAGCAGCGGTAAGTTCAGGGAGCTTTGCGCTTAACTTCATAATTGATATCAGTCGTAGTACTGTTTTATTGTTTAGAATAAAATACATAGTTTTGTATAGATACCATCACAATTATATGGTCATATTGCAAGTTAGAAATTAAACGTACGCTCGGCTGCAGAAAAAAAAAAAAAAACGCAATTCAACGTGGCGGGGAAAAGTGAACCTGGAATCATAGGTAACGTGGGTCTCAGCAGGAAATTGCATGCCAATTCCCCACTCTGTTTACCATCAGTTTCTATTATCATGGACAATTTTCCTGGTTTATGGGGCCCGGGAAAATATCTTGCAGTGGTTTTGGTATATCTGGCAATCTTATACCAATAACCAGCAATGTTAACCTGACTTTACATTTGTGAGCACGATTGGTTAGCCACGAGGAAAAAGGCCACAGGTTTAGTGGGACCCTCCGAAAACCATCCGGAAACCAAACAGTGAGCCGCAATTTCGAAACGGATTACGAAATAGGTTTGATTTTTTATTTTTTTATTTATTTTTTGACGACTTTTGCTGTCCGTGTGTGGGAAAGGGTGTGGCTTCCGGAATCTAGCAATGTTGCAATGTTTGTGAGATATTAGCAATATTAACGTCCAAAAGCCCTAAATAGTAACAAAACACCATAGATCCGTTTCACAGCATTAGCAAAGTCCTGTGTATTATATTAAAAGATCAAACTAGTGAGAAAACTAATGATTATCAGTACGTGAAATTTGACAAACAACTAAACCGTAAAAATAATTAATAAATAATGGCGTCTTGTGTTTAACAAAGAACACATTTATTGATTATTTAAAATTTTCTGCCACGTCAGCAGCTAAGATCATTAGCGGCGAATACCTTGTTAAATAGAAATATTAAAATGGTTTAAAACTTTAAAAATTATCAAATAGATATCTTACAAATAACAATAAACAAATTAAAAATCAAAGTATAAATTTCTATACTCTAAGTGTATAAAATTATTACATAAAACATTATGCTAATATAATTTTATTAAAAAATATTAGTCTCCCTAAGAAAAACTAATAAGACCCTCTATGTCACAATCCTCTCCCAATACATTTTTCAGTGTTTATGGGGAGACAAGTCCATACGTCTTTGGTCTTTTCACTAAATGTGCGATCGTTAATGGCTCTTGGCATCCCTCACAAAGTGCTTGACTTTTACATACGGCCCATGAGTCAGTCTTTTTGTGCCCAATTCTGTTTGTTAATGTAACTTCCATTTCGTTGGGAGGATGCTGTCACCCAATCCAAGGTCCTCTAATCTTCCCAAGTAGTATCGTAACCTTTCAAAAGGGCAAATAACTGCTATTATGTGCGTG
>NW_023644086.1:7500-8848 GCF_015228065.2 Penaeus monodon | reverse complement strand
AAAAAAAATTAAAAAAAAGAAAAAAAAAATCCCCCCCCCCCCCGAAATCTAGCTTCCGCCCAGACTCGAACGCGCCCGTATCCAACCCCCCCCCAAAAAAAAAAATATATATATATATATATATATATATAAATAAAAAAATCCCCCAGCTCCCAAAAAAAGAAAAAATAAAATAAATAAATAAATAATCCCCCAAAATAAACAAATCCCCCTCCATCCCCCTCAAAATCCCCCTCAAAATCCGCCAAAATCAAAAAATCCTCTCCGACTCGAACGCGCCCTCCGCCCCGGCATCAACATGGCATCAAAAAATAATAAAAAATAAAAATAAATAAATAAATAATATTACTCCCCCCCAAACAAAAAATCCCCCTCAAAATCCCCCCCAAATCGCTCAAAATCCCCCTCAATCAAAAAAATCCTCTCCTACTCGAACGCCTGGGCCCCGGCATCAACATGGCATCAAAAAGCAAAAAAAGAAAAAAGAAAAAAGAAAATAAATAAAATAAATAATCCACCAAAATAATAATCCCCAAATCCCCCTCAAAATCCCTGAAAATCCCTCAAAATCCCTTTAATCCTCCCGCACTCGAACGCGCCCCCTCCCCCCCCACCAAACCCCCTCCAAAAAAAAAAAAAATAAAATAAATAATAAAATAAATAAAAAAAAAAAAAAAAAAAACCGAAATCCCCTTAAAATCCCTCAAAATCCCCCAAAACCCAAAATCCTCCCCTCCTCGAACGCTTGGGCCGGGGCACCAACATGGCATCAAAAAGCAAAAAAAAAAAAAAAAAAAAAAAATCAAAAATAAGATAAATAAATAAAATAAACAAATCCCCCAAATCCCTCAGAATCCCTCAAAATCCCTCAAAACAAAAAAAAATCCCCCCTGCCACGCGCGGGCCCAACAGGCAAAAAAAAAAAAAAAAAAAAAAAAAAAGAAAAAAGAAAATAATTAAATCAATAATCCCTCAAAATAATAATCCTCAAATCCCCCCAAATCCCTCAAAATCCCTCAAATAAAAAAAAATCCTCTCGGCCTCGAACGCGCGGGCCGGGGCATCAACATGGCCGCCTGAGAATAAATAAATACAAAAAAATAAATAATAATATTCCCCCAAAATAAACAAATCGCCCAAATCCCCCTCCAAATCCCTCAAAATCCCCCTCAATCAAAAAATCCTCCCCTACTCGAACGCTTGGGCCGGGGCACCAACATGGCATCAAAAAAAAAAAAAAACAATAAACAAAAAAAAATTCCCCACCCTCCAAAAATAAAAAAATCCCCCAAATCCCCCTCCAAATCCCTCAAAATCCCTTTAAGCCCAAAATCCTCTCGGCCTCGAA
>NW_023644085.1:0-8848 GCF_015228065.2 Penaeus monodon | reverse complement strand
ACAAACACCCCACACACCACACACACACCCCACACACCCCAAACACCCACACACCCACACACACACACCACAACACCCCAAACCAAACCCAAAAACACCAAAAAAACACACCACACAAAAAACACAAAACACCCCCACACCGCACACCACACCCCAAACGTACGTACATTTCCCCCTGGGGAAGA
The DNA here is from genome assembly GCF_015228065.2 of Penaeus monodon. Classification (NCBI taxonomy): domain Eukaryota; kingdom Metazoa; phylum Arthropoda; class Malacostraca; order Decapoda; family Penaeidae; genus Penaeus; species Penaeus monodon. The sequence goes on along the minus strand of NW_023644085.1, from coordinate 8,663 downwards.
GACCCCTGGAAAAGATTTAAAAATTTGGGCTGCCTTTCCCTGTGGGCCGGCCGTCACCCCGCGGGACGCTTCCTCTGGTGTCTTTTTGAAGCCCTATATTGGGGAATGTTACCACCTGTTATTTTTTCCCTTTTTCGGTGTTTCTTTTACTATTAATTGTGTGCCGGTTTTTTTATGCACAATGTAGTATAAAGGTAAGGTAGATATTTTGTGATGGGTGTTGGTTTGTCTTATTGTGGGGATGAGGATTTATTATGACTTTCAACACTATCTACCTTCTATAAATTTCTCTCCTCCTTTCGCTCTCTCTCTCCTCTCTCTCTCTCTTCATCTATCTATTATCTATCTTCTATTATCTATCTTATCTCTATCTCTCCAACTAAAAGCTAAATCATCAATCAAGTTTTTAAAAAAATAACTCATCATAATTTTAAAAAAAAAAACCACGATTTTTAGCGAAATTTTTTTTTTGGGGTACTAAATCACCGGCATTTATTTTCTCATTTTTTCCCCACAAAATAGCGCTTAAAACATTCCAAAAACCCCTTCCTTTCCATCACGAATGGAAAGTTTTTCCCCCCCTTCAGGAAAGGAAATTTTTCCCTTTTTTAAAAATTCTCGAAAAGAAATTTCCTCCCTTTAAGGCAAATACAAAAAGGGAAAAAAACTCATTTTTGGGCTGGCTAAAACAAAAAAATCCAAAAATTAATATAATTTTTTTTAATTTTTTTTTTTTTGGGGGGTGGGGGGGGGGGGGGGGGAGGGGGGAAAAAAAAGGGGGGGGAGGGGGAAGTTTTGGGGTTTTGAGGGGGGGAAGGGGGGGGGTGGAGGGAAGGGGGGAAAAAAAGGGGGAAGGGGAAAAAGAAGGGGAGGGAAAAAAAAGAAAAAAAGGAAAAAAAAGGAGGGGGGAAAAAAAAAGGGGGAAAAAGAAAGGGATAAAGGAAAAAGGGGGGAAAAAAAGGGGGGGAAAAAAGGGAAAAAAAAAAGGAAGGGAAAAAAAAAAAAAAAAAAAAAAAAAAAAAAAAAAAAAAACGAAAAAAAAAAAAAAGGAAAAAAAAAAAAAAAAAACAAAGAAAAAAAAAAAAAAAAAAACAAAAAAGAAACAAATAAAGGAAAAAAAATGGGGGGAAAAAGGCAAACCCCCCCCAAAAAAAAGAAAAGAAAGGTGAAAAAAAGGAATTTTTTTTTTTTAAATTTGGGAAAAAAAAAAAAAACAAAATAAAGGAGAAAATTAAAAGGGGGGTTTTTTTTTAAAATGAAAAAAACCCCAAAAAAAAGGGTGGGGGGGAAAAGAAAGGGAAGGAAGGGGGGGAGAAAAAGGGGAAGGGAGGGGGGGGGGAAAGGGGGGAAAGGGGGGGGGGGAGGGGGGGGGGGGGGGGGGGGGGGGGGGGGGGGGGGGGGGGGGGGGGGGGAAAAAAAAAAAAAAAAAAAAAAAAAAAAAAAAGGGGGGGGAGGGGGGGCGGAGGGGGGGGAAAGGGGGGGGGGGAGAAGAGGAGGGGGGAGAGAGAGAGGAGAGAGAGAGAGAGAAGGGGGGGAAAAAAAAGGGGAAAAAAAACCAAAAACCATCACGTCCACGACCTCACCAGCGAAAAAATAGCGCTTTTTTTCCCCACAAAAACGAAAAAAAACTAAATTGGGAAAAGAGACAGTATAACAAAAGAGAAAATTTAAAGAAAAAAAAATAAGAAAATGAAAAAAACAAGAGCAATCATCCCCACTACCCCCATGGGGAAATTTTTTTCACCACCTTCCACCCCCTGCCGCGGGACAATTCTGTCCCTTTTTTTAGCTCTCCAATCGCCCTTTTCTCCACCCTTTTTACTCAACCCAAAAAGGGCCTCGTTCTCTAATCTGCTTTTAAATTTCCCTTGTTTTTTTCTCACTGAGTATTTTGGAACATTATTTTCCCAAAATAAAAAGAGTAGAAGGTTATGAAATTTTCATACGTATGGGCGTTGTATGATGTTTTCGTTTTAAATGGGGTGAGGGGGGAAACCGAAAAATTTGGGAGAAAAAGATTTGAACAAAAGGAAGGAATGGGCGTGCCAAAGTCTAGGGTAAAATGTGCCACTTTTCACATTAAAAGCAGCTTTTGTGCCCCCGAGGGACCGGGGTGGACATATATACGAAGGAAGGGTGTTTTGTAAAAACCAAATTATTTCAATTCGTGTGATTCTCAGACAGATCGTTTATTCTTACATACATAGATTATAACTCTATTTTCCTACACCTATAACTCAAAATGTACCATGAGAATGACCACACAACACAAAAAAACAGGGCAGAAAGACAAAAAAAACGAAACTTCAAAATACCCAGTATTAAAAAAACCCGGTTTTGGGAGCCAAAACACAAATAAAAAATGCAATTTAAATCCCCAGGGGTTTCGCGAAACACAAAAAACGGGGCACTGGATATGTGGTTTTTGAAAAAACTGGGTTATATTGCAAGCTGCCGACAAGAAATCCGGAAAAATCAATCAATACTTGCAATGTAGTTTACAAAGGAAGGCTTAAATAAAATTTTTTCAGTTGCATAAATACAACTTTCCAAGTACCTAATGAAAAGGAAATTATGGAAATTAATAAATTCTAAAGTAGGGTAAAATGTTGAATTGTTGTTTGGCTATTATTAAGACGTAAAATTACCCCTGGAATCTGATATCAAAAAAAATAACATTATTTTTATGTTTTAAAAAAAAAATTCCACTTTTCAAGAATTACCAGGGAGGTAGTAATAAATTTTCTCTCAATAATTCATTTTAAATTTTTTTGAATCAAGACAAAAACACACAATTTCATTAAATAATTTTGGCACAACAAAATAATCATTTAAAATCAACATATCGCCAAACATTCCCCGCTTTAAAACGTAATCCTTTTAATAATGTTAGTAAAAAGTGCAACAAAAAACACACACTGTAAATATATATATAAAAATATATAATATATATTTATAAAAATATATTATATATAATATAAAAATATATATAATATATATTTTTATATAACATATATATTATAAAATATAATATAATATATTTATATATATATATATATATATATAAAATATATATAATATAACATTTTATAATTTATAAACATATCATAATACTTCTTTTTTTAACTAGGTTTTATGTTGAGCCGCCGTGGGCACAGCATGATTTAATTATGTTTTCAGTTGTGAGTTTGGAGGAGTACGTGGTAGGGGGCCCCCCGTTCCTTTTCCGGAGAGTGCCTGGGCCTTTAGGTAATCTTTTCTTATTATCCGGGGTGGGACCAGCACTTGCTTGGGCTGGGCTTGGCCCCAGTGGGTAGGAGGGAATCAAGGGAAGTTTTTTGCCAGGGGCCCCGCCCGGGGGTCGGTGACTCGAACCCCCAAATAGATTGCCGCGTGACAGTTCGATCCGACGTCTAACCCTTCCCACCGCGGGGCCCCGACGATCATGGGCTTCCCTGATTTTTTTTTGCAATTTTAGAGCGGTGGTGCCATTCCTTCCGGCATGACTTGAGGGACATACATAATACTCTACAATTAAAATATATATAAATATAATAATAATAATATATATATAAATATTATAAAATAATAATAATTTACATACAATATAAATATATATATATATATATATATATATACTATATAGATTATAGCTAGATATATATACAATATACATCTATATATATACTCTACACCCATTTGTACACGTGAAATGAATGCCATTTCCTGAGATATCTGCCCATAAATACAAGGAAAGATCAGCCAGGGAGGTTTCTCGTTGCCGTCCCTACAATAGATTATTACACGTCTTGGAAGGGTTGCCAGCAAGGCTAAAGAGTCCCTTTACCATATTTCATTCATTCCACAGAGGGACCCGACAGATGCTTCACTTGGATCGAAGTTGGACCTGGAGCAATAGTGGCCAAGAGGTAGCTCCATATCCTCAGGGCAAACCCACTAACGGATGGAATTTATACAGGATACAGGATAGATATATAATTATAGAATATATATATATAGAGAGAATATATATAATATATATAATATATATATTATATATATATCTTATAATATATATATGAAATGTGTGTTAAGACGAGTACTGCGTATTAACCGGACAGGAAGGAAAACAAATGATGAAGTGCTGAGAAAAATAAAGTGTAAAGACACGGCGTTGGACATCTTGAACAAAAGGAAACTAAAGTTTATGGTCATGTGATGAGAAGTAAAAATTATGAGAAAAAAACATTGCTGAGAGGGATGGTGATAGGAAACAGAGAAGAGGCAAAACCAAAGACAAGAATGAGTAAACAACAGCAAAGAATTTGCGGGCTGATCGATGGTACAAGTGAAAGAAAAGCGCAAGATCGAGTTGAGTGGCGAAGGATGGTTTGCGAGGTCCACGGGCTGGCGCAACATGAGATAAGTTATTGATGATGATATAGAATAATATATAATATATATATATATATATATATATATATATATATAATATATATATATATTAAGATCAATAACGTTATAGCTCATGTTTAGCAGCCGTGGACCCTCCCACCATCCTTTCGCCACTCCAACTCGATCTTGCGCTTTTCTTTCCACTTGTACACGACAGACCGCAAATATCTTGATGTTGTACACAGTCTTGTTCTTGGTGTTGCCTCTTCCTCTGTTTCCTATCACCATCCCTCTCAGCAAGTTTTGCTCAATACTTTTACTTCTCATTCACATTTGACCACAAACTCTAGTTCCTTTTGTTCAAGATGTCCAACAGACGGTCTTACAATTTACTTTTTCTCAGCACTCACATGTTTTCTTCTCTGTCCAGTTATATAGGCAGAGGACTCGTCTGGTAACACCACATTTCCAAATAATATATCTATATATATATATATATATTATAATATATATAGATATATATACTATATCTATATATATATATATATAATAGATATATATCCTATATACGTAATAAATTGATCATTTAGGGGGTTAGCCCCTGAGGAATAGGAGCGTACCTCTTGGCCAATAGCTCCCAGTCACTTCGATCCAAAGTGGAAGCATCTGTCAGGGTACCATCTTGTGGAATGAATGAAAATAATGGTAGAAGGGACCTAGCCTTGGCTGGCAACCCTTCCAGAGGACAGGTGTCACAATAATACTTGTCAGGGGAAGGCAACGAGAAACCACAGGGTGATCTTTCCTGTTTTGTTATATATGGCAGAGATCTCAGGATAAATGGCATTCAGTTGCGTGTAAAATTGGAGTGTAGAGTATATATATATATGTATATATATAATAAATATCATATATAATAGTATATATATATATATATAGATCTATATTATAGTTATATAGTATGTATGTACGTATATATGTATGCATGTTTTGGTTCTCCTTGGGCCCCTTTCCCTGGCCCCCCAATATATTTTTTTTTTGTGACATGTCTCGGGGAAGGGGTTTTGCCACCCAAAGGCTAAAGGGGCCCCCCTTTACCATTTTTTCCCCATTCTTTTTTTCAAAAATTTTGGACCCTGACAGATGTTTTCACTTTTGGACAAAGGAAACCTGGGGGGGGCAAAAGGGGGGCCAAAAAGGTAGCTCCATTTTTTTCCTCAGGGGGGCCAAAACCCCCCACTAACGGATGCAATTTTTTTTACAGTAAAAACAGGATAAAATTTTAATATATATTATTTTAATATATATATATATATATATATATAATATTTTATATATTATAAAAATTTTATATAATAATAAATATATATGAAATGTGGTTTACAGACGAGTATTTTGCGTATTAACGGGGCCAGAAGAAAAAACAAATGATAAAGTGCTGGGGAAAAAAAAAATTTAAAGACCGGCTGTTGGACATTTTTAAAAAAAAAGGGAAACAAAAATTTTATTGGTAGGTGATGGAAAGTAAAAGTATTGAAAAAAATTTGGGCGGGGAGGGATGGTGATGGGGAAAACAGAGGAAGGGGAAAACCCAAAGAAAAAGGGACTGAGTAACAAAAAATTTCAAAGATATTGCGGGCTGTCGAGGTACAAGTGGAAAAAAAAAGCCCCAAGATCGAGGGGAGTGGCAAAGGTTTGGTGGAAAAAGGCCCACGGTTTTCCCCTCAAACAGGAGCTAACGTTTTGTTTGATGATATATATAATATAAAATATATATATAAATATATATAAAATATATATATATTTTAAAATATATTATATATATTTTATAAAAAATATATGTGTTTTTGTGTGTGTGTGTGTGTGTTTGTTGTTTTTTTGTGTGTGTGTTGTTGTGTGTGTGTGTGTGGGGTGTGTGTGGGTGTGTGGGGTTGTTTGTGGTGTGGGGTGTGGTTTGTGGGGTGTGGTTGTGGTGTGGGTGTGTGTTTTTTGGGTGTGTGTGTTTTGTGGTGTGTGTGTGTGGAGGGTGTGTGGTGTGTGTGGGGGTGTGTGTGTGTGTGGTGTGTGTGTGTGTGTGTGTGTGTATATATATATTTTATATATAATTTTATTTTAAAAAAAAAAATTATATATTTTATATATATATATGTATATATATAAAATTATATAAAATTACATATATTATATATTATATATATATATATATATATATATATATTATATATATATATACACACACACACACACAAAACACACACACAACACACACACACACACACCCCACAACACACACACACACACACACCACACACCCACACACACACACACACACACACACACACCACACCACCCCCCACACAAAACACCCCACACACACACACCCACACACATATATTTTTTAAAAATTATATATAATATATTTTATATATATATATAAAATATAATATAATATATATATAATATATATATTTTCATCATCAATAACTTTATGCTCATGTTTGGCAGCCGGGGGACCTCTCCACAATCCTTCGCCACTCAACTCGATCTTGCGTTTTTCCTTTCCCCACTTTTACCCTCGCAGCCCGCAAATATCTTTTATGTTGTTACTCAGTTTTTTTTTTTTGGTTTGCCTTTTTCCTCCCGTTTCCTTTTCACCCTCCCTCTCAGCAAGTTTTTCTCAAAACTTTTTCTTTCATCACAAAGACCCCAATTTAAAATTTAGTTTTTCCCTTTTTTCAAGATGTCCAAAAAGCCGGTCTTTTTAAAAATTTTTTTTCTCCAAGGGACTTCATCATTTGTTTTCTTTTCTGTCCAGTTTTAAAACCAGTACCGTCTGGTTTAAAACCAAAATTTTATATATAAAATATATATATATTTTATATAATATAATATATATATATATTAAAATATTTTATAAATATATATATATTATATTATAATATATATACCTGTTTTAAGTATAAATTGCCCTCCCCTTTGTTGGGGGTTTTGGCCCCCGAGGGAAAATGGGGCTACCTCTTTGGCCCCCTATTTGCTCCCAGGTCCCTTTGATCCCAAAAATGAAGGGGATCTGTCAGGGTCCATTTTTTGGAATGAATGAAAAAAAATGGTAAAAAGGGGGCTCTTTAGCCCCCGGGGTGGGAACCCTTTCCCGAACAGTTTTCACAAAAAATTATTGTCCCGGGAAGGCCAAAAGAAGGGGAAAACCACCCCGGGTGATCTTTCCCTTTTATTTATTGGCAGGGTTTTCCCCAGGAAATGGCATTCCCGTTTCCCTGGAAAAGGGGTTTTTAGAAATATATTATATATTTTAAAAATTATATATTATATATATATATTATATAATAATTTTATATATAATATATATATTATATATATTATTATATACATAAAATATATATATATATATATAAATATATATAATATATATATATATATATATAAAATATATATATATATATATGTAGTTTCGTAAAGTATGTATGGGCAGCTCAAAATCAGTTCCGGAAAGGGAAAGGCAAAACCCCCGTTAAAAATTTCTAAGAAAAAAAACAAAAGGAAAACCCCTATCGTTTAAAGGGGCCCCGGTGGCCGAAAATGGGTTAGGGGCGTCGGAAATCGAGACTGCACGACGGCCCAAACTGAGTTTTGAGGGTTTTGAGGGGCACCGCCCCCAGCGGTTTTCCCTTGGGGGAAAACTTCAAAACCCTTTATTGCCTAACCCCAGCCACCGGGGGGGGGCCAAAACCGCCCAAGTCAAAATGCTGGTCCCAAAACCCCGGGTAAAATAGAGAGAATGATTAAACCCCCAAAAAAGGGACCACCGGCCCCTCTCCGTTGGGAAAAGGGAACCCCGGGGACCCTACCAGGTTTTCTCCCCCCTCCAAGAGAGCCCTAAAAAAAACATGAAAAACAAAAAAATTAAGTATCAGCCCGGGGACCCGGCGGGCCCCCCAAAACATGGAAAAAACCCCAAAGCTTTTTAAAAAAAAGGAAGAAAGTATGTATGTAAAAATGTAATATAAAAAATAAAATATATTTTATGTTTTTTAAAATATAATATAAAATTTTTATATATTATAATTAAAAATATAAATATAAAATATATAAAAATATATATAAAATATAAAATATATAAATTTTAAAATATATTTCATATATATTTTTTATATATATTATATATATATAAATTTTTAAAATTTTTTAAAATATATATAATAAATATATAAATATATATATAAATTATATAATATTTAAATTTTTTTTTT
>NW_023644084.1:0-8848 GCF_015228065.2 Penaeus monodon | reverse complement strand
AAACCCTTTATCAATGCTTTTAACTTTTCTACTACTGAGTAAACCTAGAGATGGCTTGGCTACCCCTTTGAAGATGAGGGACTATTCCCACGGATCGACCAGTAGTAGGTATAACCACCCATATGGCAGGTCTTCTCACCTCCAAGAGGGCAGCCCCCTCAATTCCCAACCGTTTCAGCTCCATTGATAGCAGGGGTAACTGTTTATCCTGCCGCAAGAACCAGATGTTCCAAGCACCTACCCGGATAGCTTGCCTGAGATTAACCTCGGGTGTTCGCTATAGGTGGACGCACCTCTGCCAATGCTACCTCAAATAAAGGGGTGTGGCAGGCTTGGGGCCAACTTCCCCCTGGGGGGTCGCCTTAGGCTTTGCCCCACAGCCTCAAACTGGTTTGGCACCTCCCAACACACACACACACACACACACACACACACACACACACCACACACACACACACACACACACACACACACACACAACACACTCACACACAAACACACACACACACGCAAACACATAAGCACACACACACGCGCGTGCGCGTATATACATATATTTGCGCGCGCGAGCATATATATGTATATATATAAATATATATATGTATATATATAATATATATTATATATATATATATATATATATTATATATATATACCACATAATTTATGTATGTATGTATATTTATAAGTATTTTCATATTCGAACATAACACAATAAAGTGTGGAAAAAAAACCCACAATACAAAAACTAGATTTATGAAATGAGACTACAGTTTCGAAATCCACCTGGATTCCGTCCTCAGACTGATGATGGATTCCAGGTGGATTTCGAAATTGTAGCCCTCATTTCAATAAAACTAGTTTTGAATTTTGGATTTGTCTTCCATTGTCTCAACACGGAAGAGTGTTTTTCTATTCGTGTATGTGTATGTACGTATATTATAATATAATATTTTATATATATATATATATATATATTTTATATATATTATTATATATATATATGTATTATATATACAATAATATATATATACATACATAATAATATATATATATATATATATATATATATATATTTTATATATTTTAAAATATATATATATATACACCCATGGAAAAGGGGAAGAATCTTCCATAAGTATTAGAAAAGAAATGAAAAATCACGGGCGCCGAGCACCAGTGAAAAAAACCGCGATGACGGGACATAGTACGTTTTTACGATCAGGTGATGCTGCTGCTGCTTGTGAAGCAGTGACCGGGAGGCTGAACCCCGCTCTACGACTCGTCCAAGGGACGTCGTTTAGGATAGAACTGCAGAGTAACCATGGCCCGTGTTGTTTTGGTGGTTATTTTGGTAAAAAGAGTTTGTTTTTTATATTATCAAGTTTTAAGAACGTTTCAGTAAACATAATATTTAGTAGACTATCTAAATATATGAAAGTTTGAATATAAATTTAATGCATTTTCATGTAAGATTAAAAACAGTAAAATACAGGAAATTTTAAACATTAGTTAATTCCTTCATTATGGGAATGATGACGGTAATATTTTTAAAATGATTAATTCATTTGAAGGAGATATGTTTTCCCTGTTTTTTCAAATGAAATAGGGGTTGTGGCGACGACCCATATTTAATAGAAATCTAATATTTTTTTGATTTATCTAGATTTCGATAGTGGCGGCAGGGGTGATTTCCATGTCTTTCCCTCTGTCATTTCCTACATTGAGATAATTATTTGGGAATTATTGTGTAAATTTAACTCACGGAGCGGGGTTTTATAGAAATTCAAGAAACCCCCGGAGGATAGTCATTAATCTACTTTTGTGGTTTCAGGTGGCGCCGGGCGGAGCAGCTTTCAGTTTGTGTTTCCCCCGAATGGCCAGTGCACGTATCATATATATATATATATATATATATATATTAAATTATATATATATATATATATATATATATATATATATATATTATATAAAATACATATATTATAATTATATATATATATATAAAATATATATATATTTTAAATATTTATTATATGTGTGTGTGTGTGTGTGTGTGTGTGGTGTGTGTGGTGTGGGGTGTGTGTATACTAGTTTGTAGTAGTGATTTTATGTTGCTTACACATACAGAATACTGGTAATGATAATTATACATTATATATATATATATATTTTAATATATATATATATATATATATAAAATATATATATATATAATATATATATATATATATAAACTTTCACAATAGATGTTCCACGGGGGGAACGGATTTTATTATAAATAGGAGAACCAGGACAGCAGGAAACCACATCATGCGCATTTTCCTTTATTGAGCTTTCGGACATCATAACTGTTCCATCATCAGAATCTGCATTTACAAGAGAGCCAACATTTGTAAAAACTAAGTACATTAGTACTAAATATATAATTACAACGAAAATAAGAAACAAGATACCCAGCAACACAAATTATAAAAGTAAAAGTCGGGAGAAAATACTAAACACAGAAAAATAAGATGTTTTGCTTACGATTATTCTCTGTAGGGGGAATGGGGAGTATGTGACATGTTGGCGTGATGACATTTTACAGAAATTTGAATACCTGGATGTTCGTTGTAGGTGGGTGAGGGGGGGGGGAGGGGGGAAACATTTTGCAAATTATATCAAAGTATAGAGAGTAGCTGAACTTCTTTGTTTTTTATGTTTGGTTTTTTTTTCTTTAATCAATAATGATTCTGATTCTTAGCTAATTTTCATCTTTTGCTTTTCTCATTATTGTGAAGTTAATTTTATTACATGATTTGTTTTAAGCAGTGATCTCGAGTTAATGAGAAAGTTGAAGAGGATAGTGGACGTAATGTCCCATAAGAGACCCCTTATGCTTACAATATCTCATTAGATTCCTTTGTTGTTGAACCTAGCGTTACAGCTAGAACATTGTATGAGTAGACTTTGATCATGTATGTTTTTGGTACAGATTCTTTGTGGGGAAAAAAAAACGAACGAATAGTTCTGGATGGGGGAAGATCGTTCTAAAACTGATTTGTGGGAAAAAGGAATTAAGTAGTTTCTGTAGTTCTTTCCCTAAGCAAAAGTTGTGTGATCATAGAAGGTAGCTTAAGGTAGATATCCTGAGGCACGTTGTAATTCATTGTTTTGGGCATATCATCTTAATTAAGAATAGTCTTATCTCTTTTTGAATGACAGCCACAGGGGATTTGTTTAAAAAAAAAAAAAAAAAAAAAAAAAAAAAAAAAAAAAAAGTTTTTCTAGAAATTGCATTTCTCGTTTATAGAATGCCAGTCCCGAACAGATTTGAGAAGATCTGTGCAACAATGTTCTGACTGTATTAACTATAAACATCATAGATAAGAAGGATAATAATTAAAACAAAGACCAGAGAAAGTAGGTTTCTGTACAAAGAGGTTTTAAAGGTATTAAAGATCATGATCAAGCCTAATATCCAGAAAAGACGGAGAGTTACTGAGTTCGACTCAGAAGTAAAATGTATGTTGTCATGTTTAGAGTATACATATTTTCACATTTTTACATGTGAATCATCATTGAACAGAAAAGAAATTAAACATATCTTTTATAAGGGGTTTTAAAAACGAGATGGCAGTCTGTTTCCCTTTACCTCGTGAAAAACATAAAGCATTCGAGATTTGGGGCCTAGTGGGTTCCATTGCTACTCTCAGTTTGAGAGATAATTGGGTTTTTAAAACATAAAAACATAATCTTCCAAATTATTTAAGTTTGAAAAATTGGTTTTTTTGTGAATAACCCTTTCGGGATTTTTAAATAAAATGTTTTTTACAAATATCATTTGTTTCTCCATGGGTTGTTTTTTAAATTTGACTGTATGTCAAAATGGGCCCTTATGACGGGTTTCAGAGCTAATTGTAGACTATACTTAGCAAGGTTTTTTTTTTGTGTATTAATTTGGGAGCAGTGATTTAGGTTGGTACTTTGGTAGTTTGTAAAGTTTTTTCAGCTGATAAATGTCTAATCGTACATGGGTTTTGAAATTTGGGGTCCATATAATATTCCAGGGAAGGAACCCGATGCCTGAGTTTATTATTGTTTCCAAGGTATAATCATTTTCTTTCAAATGTTTTAACAGTCTATTTAACTATCCCTTAAATTTAATAATCTTAGAAAATGGCTCAGTATCTAATTTTTTAAATTTGTATGTCTGATAGTAATACATTTCCTTATTTACAAATCGTGTTTCTCTAATATAACAACGCGTTTTCTTTGTTGGTTTTTTTATAATATGTTAGATCATCTTTAAAGATTTTTAAAAAAGGAAAGTATTTGAAATCGTAAAGACTCATTAGCTAATACAATTTTCAAAAAAATATTGTTTGGCTTTTAAAGGCTAAAAAAAACTCACAAAATTTGGAGATTTACAAGTTTTAAAACAAACAAGACCTAAAATTTAATAAATTTGGTTTTATCCTCACTAGTTTATAATTTAATAGTTTAAAAAATTTCTTTTCTGCTTTCGCTTCATATTTGGGGTTTTTCCAGGTTTTCAGTTTTTCTTAAATGTTTAGTCTTTAAACTTCAAAATCTTTATTGTTTTTCCTCGTTAAAAACCTTTAAGGCAATAAGTCAATGAAAGAGGGGAAATTTTCAATTCTTGAAATAACAGAGTACTTAGCCTTTCGGGAAACAATTGTTTAGTCTTTTTTCCCAAATTTTTAGTTGACCAGGGTCTATTTAAATTTTGGGGTTCTGTGAATCTACGGTTGTACATTTAAACTGTAAAAAAAAATAGGAAAATGTTATAATTCTACAGGGTTTTGGGGAAATTCAATGCCGGTTTTTAAATTCTTGATTTGAAATCCGCCTTCTCTGTTTTCGGATTTCAACAGTACTGGGCACCATACGGTTGGATATTTTCCACAATAGATGATCCACGGGGGAAACGGATTTTTATTAAAATAGGACCAGGACAGCAGGAAAACCACATCATGCGCTTTTTCTTTTATTGAGCTTTCGGACATCAGTAACTGTGCCCATCATCAGAATCTGCATTTACAAGAGACCCAACATTGGGTAAAACAAAGTACACAAGAATTTAAATATTTTAATTACAGCGAAAATAAGAAACAAGATCACCAGCAACACAAATTATAAAAGAAAAAAGTGGGGAGAAAATACTAAACACAGAACAAATAAGATGTTTGCTACGATTATTCTCCGTAGGTGGAATGTAAAGTATGTGACTGTTTCATGTTGGCGTGAAGACAGTTTACAGAAATTTGAATACCTGGATGTTGTAGGTGGGTGAGGAAGAGGGGGGGGGTAAAATTGCAAATAATATCAAAGTATAGAGAGTAGCTGACTTTATGTTTGGTTTTATTTCTTTAATAAATAATGATTCTAAGATTCTTAGGTCTTTTCATCTTTTGTTTTTCTCATTATTGTGAAGTCTAATTTTATTACATGATTTGTTTTAAGACAGTGATCTCGACTAATGAGTAAATGAAGAGGATAGTGGACGTAATGTCCGAAAAGAGACCCCTTTATGCTCACAATATTTCATCATGCGATTCCTTGTTGTTGAACCTATATATCTAGCGTTACAGTTAGAACACTTTTTGAATAGACTACGTTTGAGCCTTTGCCCGAAAAAAACGAACGAATAGTTCTGGAATTGGCGAAGATAAATCTGAAACTGGTTTATGGTAGTTCTATCCTAAGACAAAACTTGTGTGATCATAGTACGGTAGCTTAAGGTATGGGATATCCCGGGGCACAAGTAATTCATTAATTCATTGAAATTTCCTAGGAAACAATGCTGAAATTTCGGGTTGTGGGTCGTGCTGCAGCTTGATCTTAGGCATGTAGTGTTCAACAAGGAGAGGAAAAAAATCCTGTAAATGAGGTAGAACACCGCCTTCCCTTTCATGAAGGGAAGTGTCCTAAAACAAAGGGTGCCATGTAAATCTTGAAGAATGGATAAAGCGAATAAAAAATTTATCTCATGATGAAGTATGGAATGATGATGGAAAGATCTGCCTTGCATTGTGACGACTTAGTGGGGATAGGTTGGGAACATATGAGGAAAGGTATGCAAGAGTTAAAGACGTCGATTATAGCTGGGAGATCCTTGGCAGATGAGCTCATAGTGGTTCATGATGTGGTGACCAGCACCCGAACTGCATTAGATAAGTTTCTAGGGGCTAAGAGGGAGGGGGGTGAGTCTCGTAGAGCATAAATAACAAGACACAGAAATTTGGAAGAAAAGTTTTTTGTCTTGATTGTTTAGATTTTAAGAGGAATGTGACAATGGATGAGTCTATGATGTGGGCACAGAACTGATAAATATCCAAAGTTTGTTGCTCGCATATCAAGCTCTAGTACTCAGATGGGAAGGGGTCGTGGCAGACCTACTATGACTGTGGATATTGTCAGAAGATAGGTCATACCATGAATGTTTTTTTATCAAAAGCTAAGAGGAAGTCATTATTCATTTCGCCAAAAACTTTGTAAAAAAAAAAAAAAAACAGTAAACAAGAGGGGTTTCAGTTCTTCCTAAAGTTACACCCAATTTGCAGGGTAAGGCAATGGATGAAGTAAGATAGTAGAGACATTGTTAAGATCCTGTCCCCCCCCCCCAAACGGAACCCGGGGTTTGGGGGGTTTGAGGTCCCAATGATTGGTTGAGTGGACTAGAGGCTACCCCATACGGGTGGGTCACCATGGGGGATGAGAAAAAATCTTCCTGGTGCACAAAGGGCCATGAGAGGGGTGGTGCCCCCCCCCCGGGTTTCATTCCATCTTGGCCCTTGGACAGTGTTTTTCCGTGCGTGCATCCCTTTTACCAGGAGCCCTGGAAGTTGATAATGCTGCAGCGGGCCCCCTGCAGCTGCGACACACTCTTTGGTTTTTTTTATTTTGGTTAGAAGGGGTTTTTTGAGGCCCGTCAAGCAATCGGTGGTCAAATTGGCTAGGGTCAAGCAGGCCTGTTCAGTCGGGAGCGCTTTGGTCCCCCCGCGCCATCAGTCTGTAATGTGATTTTGTATATTTCCCATTTCCCCTGTGGGTTGGAGATTTTGGCCCCACTATACTTTCCCCCTTGGACTCCTGGAGGGGGGTAGGGGGGAGGAAAAAAGAATTTAATTTGTATGAGTTTACAAATTTACAAAGAAAAAGCTCTCTCCCCGAGACCTATGTAACCCCCCACCCTTCCCCCGGAAAATCACATGTTTTTCCTTTGGAAACCCTTTCCAGCTTCCAACGGGAAAGAATGGAAATCGTAAGGGTTTTCCCGGGCTCCTAAACCAGGTAAGAAGGGGAAAAGTCCTCCTCAATCCACTAAGGAAATCTTACCTGATAAATATGAGATATTTCATATATAAGTACTATTAGTAAAGATCATTGATGGTGTATCAATCTGGATCTTGATATTTTTGAAGTACATCGAAAATAGTTAAGTATGTCACGTATCCTCGCATCACCCACAGCGAGATGGTACCTAATAGTTGAGGTTTCGTCACCAATGAGAGGGACCGTCTGCGTGCAATTATGACTCCTGGGCTCAGTTTCATGTTCTCCTCACAAAACCCTAAATCAGTGTAAGGGAAATTGTCTTTTCCCGAGACCCGATGAGGTATTCTGAGGAGAAACTGTTACTAGAACTAGAGAATTTTAATGCAGTGGCAGAAAAACGTTTTAAGAAGAAAGTTGATGGTTTGGAACAGTCGACTCCAGCTCTCCTTCTAACTTTTAACATGTTGTCCTTCCGAATCAGTTAAGTTGGCATGTACTACCTCAAGGTAAAGCCATAGTGCCCAACCTATGCGGTGCTTCCACTGCAGGGTTAGGGGCATAGATCCAACTCTTGCATTTTAAGGAAAATGGACAACCAAGAGTATGTGTAAAATATGGTACAACAGTTCATCAAGGATATGACAATTGTCCCAGTCCAATATGCTGTTCCACTGCAAAGAAGTTTATGAAGCCTTCTTCAAAGCAATGTAAAAGGGACAAATTTTAAAAAATATTGTATAAGGTGCAAAGGGAGTTAGTTTTTCCAGAGCCAAAGCGACGTCCCGTGTGCTGTTTGCACAGCCAGGTAAATCTTTTGCTTCGGTTGTAACCCATCCTCCTTCCCACCAACCCTTGCCCTCCGTTGCTTCTTACACCACACACCCTGCCACTTCCTTTAAACCTCAGTCCCCAATTGCTGAAACTGCCTCTGGGGAATTCCACCAGAACGGAGTAGGAGTGAGGGTTTTATTGAAGAGAATTCTCAAGGTCTTTGGAGCCATCAAGTAAGGCTCCAGAGGCCTCAACGGTGACAGCTCCAGCTGCCACCACATCCACAGGGGCCTCTGCTGCTAGGCAGAATGCCCCTGAAGCAAAGGCTCAGGTACACCCCTTGACCAGGCAAAGGAATCCTGAGCCTGTTCAAAAGCCTCATTTCAAAGTGGGGTCTCTGGAGCCGTCAGGCAGGGCTCCAGGGGGCCTCAACGGGGACGCTCCAGCTGCCTCTAAAATCCACAGGGGGCCCCTTTCTTTCTAGGCAGAACGCCCCTGATGCAAAGGCTCAGGTCTGTCCTTTGCCCAAGCAACAAAACCCGAACTGTCAAAAAGGGAAACCTGGGAAACTAGTTCACGGTAAACAACCCTCAAAAGATTCTCCAGATCTGGAAAGGACAGCCCAAAGGTGTGGGGCAAACAAAGGGGCTGCCAAACCCATAAATGTAGTTTGGAGAACTGGATACCCTAATCAAGGACGTCAGGAATTCATGCAAAAAGAAATGCAAATTGATAGCTCTCTATGTAAAACCGTTTGGTATGCCTTTTCGGAAGGAAGGGTTCAAAGCCAGGT